>NW_017306361.1:1070904-1095244 GCF_000935625.1 Nanorana parkeri | reverse complement strand
CCCCCCCCCCCCCTGCTATATATACTTTTCCATAAAATAATGGAGAGCTATAGTCCAGGGATATCAAAAGTGTTCTCTTGCAGTGGGGCTGCCCCCGCACTACAAGGGTTCAATGCTCATTTTTACCTAGGGAACAGGAAAAAGCTGTTTGCTTACATGATCCCCACTAATGCTGGCTCCATATGGCCTGCTAGACCAGTCCCTGTAGCCTCTTCCCAACACTCTAAGGACTGCTGACATCAAGCACAATGAAGGCTTCATTGCTTTGCATTGTACTTGGGAAGGCTGAGGACACTCCACAGGCAGAGTGGAGAAGAAGAATAGGAAAATGCTGACTTTTGGGCAACCTGTGATCAGGTAAGTAAAACAGCTTTCTCCTGTTCTGTAGGCATAAACAAGCAGTTCACTCTTGTAGTGGGAGCCCCACTCCAAGGGAAAACTTTTAATTTCCCTGGAGTTGAGCTTTAAAAATATAATTGCCCCACATCTATATGACTATCCCTCTAAACCTCTGATATGTTAAAATAAATGTATGATATAAACATTAAATAGGATTTCAGGAGAAAGTAATGGTGTTCTAGAAATGATGCATGTAAGCTCCTGGGTCATTATGCCAAGACTGTTATGTTCTTCTTAGTCGCTCTCCTGCCAAGTTTTCTGTGTAGTAAAACAACTATTTGTCAATGCCATTGTCCCTTATTTCAAGTAACTTATTCATGGATGCGGTACAGAATATCTCTTCTTTACATGAGGTCTTTACCCGGGGCTGGCTGGAAGTTGTGCAAGTCATGGCAGAGAATAAACAATACACATACAAATTTCAAGCTTCATCTCTGTTGTATAAAATTTAATGAATGGAAAACTAGTTTTGGCTAGAGTTACCACAATAAAATTGTAAATCTTCCCAGGAATAGCGATTTACGGAAGAGCCCTGGGGCCATGCTAAAAAAAAATATGAAACATAATTATGTTTTTAAAAGTCAAAATTCTGAGTTTGAAAGACAGAATTCTGTGTTTAAAAGTCAGAATTCTGACTTTCAAACTCAGAATTCTGACTTTTAATTTTAGAATTCTGTTTTTAAAGATTCTGAGTTTGAAACTCAGAATTCTGACTTTCAAACACAGAATCCTGACTTGCAAACTCAGAATTCTGACTTTTAAACACAGAATTATGTTTCATATTTAATTTTAGCGTGGCCACAGGGCTCTACCGTAATTACAGACTGTCCTCCTGGGCCATTTGGGGCCTTTCATCACTTTATAATGTGTTCTGCTATTCATAACGACGTACTATAAGTATTCTAAACATTTATATCTTCAATAATTACTTCACAATCGGACCTCACACGAGAGCATGTACATAACTTTGTTAGGATTTTTGAATTGTCTTATTTAATTAAGCATTCGTCATTTTAATAATATTTTAAGGGTAGGTCATTTCTGTCTAAACACAAATGGCTAATTTACTTAGATCATATATTACCAAGCTACATTTTATTTACCCTTTCTAACAGGGAACAGGTTTACTTACAGTAACATAACTTGTTCACAGCATATCCGCGGTTGAGCTAATTAAATTAAAATACAGTCTATACAGTGAAGTCTAACAAGCTGGCTTCTTTTGCTAAATTAACCTTTATTTTGTTGCTCTTTTGAGATGTAGTGTGTATACGTTTTGTGATGTTGTTTAAATGAAGCTTGCTGCTTCCTCTGTTTCTCTGTCTCTCCTACTCTATGATTTGTAATAGAATGAAAGGTAACCAAAGTCTAAAATGCATCTTATTTTTTATAGCAGGATGTGCATTTTGGAATTCAGATCGTTTCTTGCCCACTGAGCATGGCATGAAGAATTTATACTGCAGACATCCTTGTTGTCTTAATCGCTAATTCATTTACATGGTTAGCGAGATGCCTCTCATTTCCACTTTGCTCCATAAAGCATTTATCTAGTTGTATGCAGAGACTGCATAATGAGCACCTGCAGTGAATACTTGTGTTATACATACTTGACGGGATCAAATCCACACCGGTTCAACTTTAATCACAGGCTTCTTTTACAATGTAGAAATAGATCTTTGTGTATACCCTTGGGGCCTGATTCCCCAAAGGTTTTCCCACAATTTACCTCAGGTTTTCTTTGGGGGACCCTGGACCCCCTCCCCAAAGATTGACAGCAACTCATTATCAAAGTCACTTAATACTGCCAAAAAATAAAAAATAAATATTATGTTAAGCATCAAAAGGGTCAGTCAATCCAAATAATATCTGGTAGATGTTGAGGAGTTGAACTAGTTGACAACTTTAGAAATCTTGTACTCTATCCATGTGATAGCTACGATCGGGTTCCTCAGTGTTTACACCTGCTTTAGCCATTATGAGGGGGTCCCACTCCCCATAATGGCCATATGCTAAAAATTTGTATTTCTTTTTAATTGTTATTATGGAGAAGGCAACAGGAGGTGCTATAACACACTAAGTTGGGTGGATACATCAAATTTCCCATATGGAAAGAAACCAAGTCAGGAATTATAACAGAGAGATCTCAAAGTTGGAGGTGACTCAACCCACTTGGCTTCATCTATGACTAAAATGACAGTTTTGGGTGGGCTGCCCTTTTAAAAACCCTGGTGATCAATGCACAAGGGCTTCATGAGAGCTTTTTTAGTTAGTTTGTGGCCATCGGGCCCCAGATTTTGTTGCAGGAGATATAAAATATGGGGCAGTATTTTTTAAAGGGTGCTTTTAGGGAGCATTGACTTGTAAAGGGTCTCTAATGGCTGTGATCTCTAGCAGTCTCATTTGACCTTAGTTTCTGATCATCTTCTACAGCATGTCTGCATTCTCCTCTCTCTCCTGCAGCATGATCACAATATCTGACCCTCTCCTGCAGCATGTTCACTGACTATAACCATCTCCTGTGCCATGACATATACTATGGAGTACAGTCAGAAAGCAGTGGTATAGCCTTACTACAGCTATACCGCTGCTTAAAAAAAAACAAAAAAAGAAATGAGAAAAGGAAAAGTTGGGAGGAGAGCCCATTCACTTGATTTGTCAAAGTCATGTTACCGATTCTCCTCAAATCACTGAGTTCTGCTTGCTCAAAAAGCAGTGAGCAATCTGTAGGACACTGCGGACTCCGTGAGGAGTATAACAGTATATACAGTATAAAAGAGAACTGGGTTACTCCATATTGCAAAGATTTGAGCACCTAAAAGTTAGTGCATCCCTTTGGCTGTATTCTCCTCTATAAACACTCCACAGGAAATGCCCATGCCCAATACATGTGCCCCTCAGGCTGCATTGCCTCATTGCACACATGCTCCCTATGGTACTCACTGCATACTCCCCCAAACTGTGCCCCTCATTATGTGTGACTCATCTATATTTAATGGCACCTTACCTGGGTCAAACTGCAGTGCAGCCTTTAACTTACAAGGACAACGTCCCTTCTCTCTATTTTCCATAAGGACAATGTTTCATCCTCTCTTCCTCTGGGTCCATAACTGTCTAGGCATTTGGTTCTTCCTCTATAGAGTTCAGAGGACACAGAGAGGTCTTGCAGGATGCCACTTAAGTTGTCCTGATCCTAACAAAGAAAAGGGTGGCTGACTGAACCCTCCTGCTCATAGGCCCTGGCTAAAATGCCTATAGTTTATCCCTTGAATATAGAATATCACATTTTTCTCAAACCAAGATGTAATTTAGTTAAATGGGTTTTAATTAAAATGTATAAAAAAGCAGTTAATACCATAAATGTTCCATGTGGGTGTCTTTTTAGCTTCATGTATAAATCTGTCCGTGACCTAAACCTCTTCCATGTTTAAGCCATATTCTCGGATCTGTAGACGGCACAGAGAGGAGGGAATAGTGCATAAGTGTGATATAATTGGAACTGAAATAGTAATTATTGTAATGTATGCAATGTGTTAATTTATGTTGGATTCATGTGATTTCCCATTAAAAAGCACATTTATCTCCAACAGTTCCTGTAGCTGCAGTTCAGACTGCCTGATGACCACGGCACTTTTTCTTCTTAATTGAAGCTGGTCAAGCAGTGGACGATCAAAGCATTACAATTTATAGAGGAAAAAGTGTTTTAAGAAAAAGGGATTTACTGTTGTTCTTTCCAAACCTCACAGATGCTTCATTGATGAGCAAAATTAACAGCATTTCCTGTAAAACTGTTGTCTGAACGAATTGGCTTTTACCTTGGTACAAGATGTTTGCACTCAGGTTTAATTACCTACTTGTTTTATTTAGTGGCAAATAAACTTTTTTTCAGATTAAATTGTATGTATAGCCAACAGTGTTTTAGTTTTTGATTATATAGGGAAAGGTTAAAGCCCTCATCACATTATTTTTTGCTGGCGTGTCCTGCTGGGGAGATTTTCCTATACTTTCTGTTGTGGGGACGCAGTAGGAAATGAGAGTAAATCTCCCCTGAGTGAAATGAATTACCATCTTGTTCCCATTGCTCTAGGGCCACTTAATCAGGGGCATAACTATGAATCATGGTGCCTACTCTTTCTGTACAGCTGGCAGTTTCAACTGTGACAATACGTGTCATTGATCTTAACATAAGCAATGCCTAAATCAAGGACAGGCATTAGGGGAACTGTCAGCATAGTCAGTGCACTACTATGGACCAGTGCTTTGGATTAAAATGATGGTTGTTTTAGTAGTAATAATAATAAAAAAGAATAATAATAATATCACCCAAAATTATATTTTATATTATGAAAAAATGATCAATGCTCTAGCACACAATTACTCTATAACCCTAATTCAAACTTCTTAAAATTCTATCTTCTTTTAACTTTTTTTGTAGAAATACAAACCTCAGGTGTCCTATAAGGTTTTAGCCAAGGAGAAACTCTGCATTAAGGTGGCCATACACTTTACAACCCTCGCAAGACTTTTGTCTTGCGAGGGTTGTAAAGTACTTAAAAAAACGTACGATCTGCCCATCTTGGACAGGCAGATCGTACTTGCGATCATCGCAAGCCTGCCCCCCTGAGGGGCGGGCTTGCGATGACTGCAATGAGGGGCGGGCTTGCGATGACGGCAAACGGGCAGTGTGCACGTGCACCCGCCCGTTCGGCAGTTGTCGAACAAGCAGGCCACTAACTTGCCGAGAATCGTACGATTCCCGGCGGGTTTTCAAGCCTGCTGGTTCGATGGAAGACGTGCGACCTTACAGTAGAAACGGTCGCACGCCTTCCATACACTGCACGATTCTCGTACGATCGCGGGATTTCCCGCGATTCTCGTACGAGAATCGTGCAGTGTATGGGCACCTTTAGGCATACAGGGTTAATTCCAGTCTGTAGCAGAAGCTCTGGGAGTAGTAAATCTACACACCTAATGCAGGTAAGCAAATGCTTCTTACTGGACCGAGGGGGATCTGTGACTGGAGATTATTCCGAAGTCTGACTTTAGCCCTTCTATACAGGAAGCTTCAGAGTTTTGTATTCCTCCATAAAGCTGGCCATACACTCATACATTTCTCCCAATCTGCCCCCACGGGCTGAACAAGGGAAATCAATTGATTTCCCCTTCCATGCCAAACAGTGTAAATGAAGGAATCTCCCTTGCCAACTATTGTATTCTTTTGGGATGCAATCACTGTTCAAGAAATAATTTTCCACCTGGCTCCTTCAGTGGTGATGACAGCTCCACCCACAACTTGAGTGCCATTTTAGTCAGTCATGATTGCAGCTTTCAGACTTATCCAGAATGCCAATTACTTTACTAACCTGTCTGCTTAATTGTGTCTCTGCACTCCTTCCTCTTTGCTTCACATTCAAATATCCACCCTTACCTACAAGGCCCTCAACAATGGTGCACTAACCTGTCTGTCATTTTTTAAATCCAGTTTTACTCCAAATTGTACTCTGGGATTAGGGATGAGCGAAATTAAGATTATTCATTTCCCTGAAATGTTTCCAAAATGTTGCCCTTTCGTAGAAATGAATTGGAGCTAATAGGAGAAGTGAAATTAAAGTGTATATAATCCCTAGCAATGAACTTCTCTTATTTGTTCCATCTTGGTTAATTGTTATCCATTATAAGAACCCCACCCATCTATTTTATGGGTCACAGGAGAGAGTTAATTCCCCGTAGTCTTGTCTTGTCCAGTTTCTGTTGTCATAATAGAGTAGGCCAAAGGGTAGGCAACCTTGGCACTCTAGCTGTTGTGAAACTGCAAGACCAATGATACATTGCAAGACTCTGGCAGTTATGGAAATAAGTCCCAGAGGCATGATGGGATTTTTAGTTTCACCACATCCGGAGTGCCGTGGTTGCCTACCGCTGCAGTAAGACAAGTGAGCATTGTATGCATGGGTCTGAAAGTGTGTTTCTGGCAATATCACAAGGTGAAAATAAATGAAAACATGAAAAAAAAAAGAAACTAACGCAGCCACCACATCTAAGGACTGGTAAGCTACAATATTTGGGTTTAGATACCATTTAATAGTTTTTTGTTGTGGGTACAATGAACTTCCAATGGCTCCATTAGAAAAGCTTCTTTCATCCACCCTAAACCTGTTTGGGATCTGTTATGATGAAGGGAAATAGGCTGTTCATTTTTCAAGAGGATTTGCACTTTGCAAGGGACATTTCCCCCCTGCTTAGTGAATGAAGAGAAGCACTGTTGACTTCTGTCACCAAATCATGTGCAAGCACATAATTGAGTATTCTTTGCACATTTGCTAAGCTAATGGCAAACTTCCCCTGCAAAGTGCAAATTCCCTTGCAAAGTGAACAGCCTATTTGCTCCAATGTCTCATTCTCAGTATATTAATGGCTGTGGAAAGGACTGGATCTGCTTGAAAGGGGATATTCCAACACATTCCTTTGCACTAGTGATGAGGCTGGGCTTGGTGTGAACCCAGTTCGCCTGAGTTCGCCCAGGCTCGCTCAAAACTCTGACCGCCACCCCCTACTCCCGACCCAAACAGTTGTGGGGATGCGCATTCACTGCCCTGCAGCTATACATTACCAATGGGCAGGGAATACCCCTGTTGTGACTGGCAACAATGATTGGGTCAGAAAAAAGGGGTGGTGGTCAGAGTTTTGAGCGGGCTTGGGCAAACTCAAGCTAACCGGATTCACAGCAAGCCCATGTTCCTCTCTACTTTGCACTAACAAACCCCTGGATGCTAAAGAAGCTCATTATCAGGTTTTTAAAAAATTGCCCAGTAATACAATTGATACTCAAAATTGCGAGTAATAGAATAGTTGCCTTGTTAGGGCCACCATTAGTCAAAAAGACTAAGGGGTCTATTCACTAAGCTGGTGAGGGCAGCCGAGTGAACAACCGACCCCAAGTGAAGTGAGCCGAACACTGTTTGGCTATTCACTTCAGGCTTGTAGGCTGATCTCAGCCGTATATCGGCTAAAATCAGCCGTACATTGGCTTGCTTCCCATGGCTTCGGTTCGGCCGAACATGCTGATCATGTTCGGCCGACCCGAAGTGCAGAAGGAGTTTGACTCAGCCAATCCAACATCTGGATCGGCTGAGCCGAACATCCGGCAACCTACTCGCTGCTGTTCAGCCTATTCTCATAGATGGCGAACAGCAGTGAGTTAATAGCCGAATGCCGCTGAGCGGCATTCGGCTCGGCAATCCTGCTCGATACCTCTGTGGTTTTGAGCAGAATAGAAAAATAGTTGAAAAAGTAGGAAAAAAAAGGAATAGAAAACGATTGGGTGGAGCTAGCAGTGACAGCTAGCTCCGTCCAACTGTTTTCTATTGGCCGGGCGGTTGTGCTGCCGTCAAAATAAAGAAAAAACTCTCCCGGAAAGTTTTACTCTGCTCGATTGAGCAGACTAAACCTTTCCTTGCTCTGTTGTCTTTTTTTTTTCCTTCTGATATCGGAGCCGTTGGCTGCCATCAGAACAAAAAAAAAATAAGCATAGGAATGCATAGCTACATTCCTATTGGCTATTTCAATTTGCAATAACCAATAGCAAACTAGCTATTGCACCCGCCCTCTGCTGCTATCAATCACTAGAGGGGACCTGATGGAGAACTGTAGCAGAGTAAAACTTTCAGGCAGAAAGTAACTCTCTCCCGGGCGGCCGGGAATGTTGGGCTATTTGGAGATCAGTGTCCCTGGTTATCTGGTAACCATTGATGCTGATCTGCCTATGCTAGTGGCCGGAGCCAGCCGTGAGATGACAGCTGGCTCCGCCTAGCAGTCCATAGCAGGCTGTCGGACGGCCAATGACCGGCCTTTTCGGCCAGCTTCGCCTTTCACCTCGGCTCAGGCGAGCCGATGCATATGCCTTATAGTGAATAGCCCGAACAGCAGCCCTTTGGTTCTACTGAACCGAAGGGGTCCTGGGGCCGAAGCTAGCCGAAGGATCAGCCGAAGCTATGGCTAGATCCTTCGGCAGCTTAGTGAATAGACCCCTAAATCTGCTGACTAAATAAACAGATGGACTGATTTATTGGCTATGCAGATGCATTTACTTTGGTCACACACCAGATGGAGCAATTGTTCTTTTTTTTCCAGAAGTATTTTCATAACACATATATCTTACAATAAAATGCTGAATTCACTAGTTTTCTCCTATATGTGTAATGGCTGTAAATACAAGTGTGAAAAAAGCTTTTTATAATAACCAAACGTCTTTGAATGAAATTAATTCTTAGCTCATTTAACCTTTTTGCTGCCAGAGCCGTTTTTGTTAGTTTTTTTTGCATACATGTTATTATGCACATTTTAGGCCTGAAAATTGCTTAAAAGGAATTGGGTTCCTCTATCTCTGATGAAGATTGGGCTGCGATATGGTGTGGTACAGCTTCTTGCTCCCGAAACGTGCTAGCAATGGAAAATTCTGCTTAGACGGTATTACACTCCAGCCCGACTAAATAAAATCATTCTATCTTATCCTTCATTGTGCTTTTGTGGCTGTAATGTGTCAGGCAGTATGTACCATATTTGGTGGGATTGCGTCAAGGTCAAACGATTGTGGATCCGAGTTTATGCTTTAATAAACACTGTACTGGGGTGCAATCTACGCAAAAGCCCATGGGAGGCACTTTTGCATAAACTATAGCAGGTCTCTCTAAACGAAAACATAGATGGATTTCCCAAATATTCATGGCTACTAGGGATGCACCGATACCGATACTGGTATCGATATCGGTGCCGATTCCAAGTATTTGGGCGAGTACTTGTAATGCTCTGATGCCTACCACAAGTACTTCCGGTATCAGGAAGCCGGGCATACTGTAAATGTGCCATCTTTTCCGAATTGATACTGATTATGGAAATATCTTTTGTACATAACATTGTGTACAAGTCTTGAGGAGCTTTAGACACATAATGGATTTGATTTACTGGAGGAGTAAAGGGGGTTCAATTAGCAAAGTGACTATGAACCTTGCAATGTGTATGATCCACTTTTATGTATACGTTTCACTGCCAAGTGAATGTAAGTAAATAAGGTAAAACTGGTATACAATAGTAAATTTTTTTGTTCAGCCTGCATGCCGATTCCTCCACCCATGCTAAAAAGTGTGGATGGACAAATCTCTTGTTGTGGCTATTGTATTCTGACAGCTGGCATCCACCAATACCTGAACAACAGTGACTGCAGCTGATTGGCTGCAGTCAGGGCCATCCCTTTAATGAGGCTACCTAAGTCTGTTGCCAGAGGTGGCGTCTCTTTGGGTCATGTGGGGGGGTGGGTGGCAGACAGAGCAGCATGGCCTCTCTGCTGCATGATGATTTTTTTTAGTGTGCCTGCCACCCCCTTTCTGGCCAGAGAATCCATGCTTGCTAACAGCCAGGCAGGGAGATGTGTAAGGGTCATACACATCTCCCCACCCAGCTCTTACCAACCTGGAATGCTCTAGCCGGTGTCCTGCCCAGCCCCTTTCAACCAGTGACGCCGAGCCCGGTGGGGAGGGTGGCGTCACTCAACCAAAACCACCCCAACAACCACCTTCCTGGTAGGCCGGCTCAGGTGGCAAACAGGCTGTGACGACACTGGCTACAGTCATTGTTCAGCTAAGACTTTTCCACCAGGCTCCTTCGATTTTCAGAGCCTCCCACAAAGTGAACTTCAGCCACTTCATCAAGAACCAGCCAACATTCACTCTGTGTATGGCCAGCTTGAGTGTTAACTTTGATTACCCAATCATGTCCTAGTAACTTTTATCCTTGCACATAATTGTGTTTTCACCGTATACCAACATTCACTTTGCTAAGTGAACAGCCGCTAGTCACTTAGTAAAATAACAACAGTATTTGTCTACAATGCTTTACAGCAAGTACATTGAAATCACTGACAAGTGTTCTTTACAACAATGCCCTGATTATTTATATGGAATCCTTTCATAGAAAACATTATGGTAAAACGCAGACTCTGCTCTTCAAAAATGATTTTTAGATTCAAAAGAGAATGTTTTCTAACTGTTGGAGCGATTGTTATTTAGAGCTTTTGTTTATTTTATAAGCTGAACAACTCTCCAGAGTGTGTGTCATAAATAACTGGTGGAAGGGAGGATGGAATATTCGAGTCAGGGCAACTATTGCAACATTTCGAGTCTCTGTCCCACATTTATTTCTTCCAAGTAAAGGTTAAATGCTAATATGGAAACAAAGTGTGTGTCACATTCCTGCACATCAGCTATGCACCAGATTGTGTGGGTAACAGTGCGAAAACACTGAACGGAAATGCCTTTAATATTTCTTAAACACAGTAATCATGTTTCGTTTGGCACCATGCACAGCAAGCCAAAGGAAAATGTCCCTTTTTACTTTTGGAATTATATTTTTGATGACTCCGTGGGGGAGGCTTGAAGGATCTTATTCACTTTGCTGAATATCAAACCATTCACAGAGATATCAGAAGTAATAGGGAAGATATTTTTGGCACCAAGGAGAAGGAATACATTCCTCACTGCCTCTGTTTACACTTGATGTCTCTTCAGTAAGACACTGGAAAGTCTTGTGGGAAGATGAAATGGGCCACCTACACACTCCCAGAATATTTGTCCAGATGCCTCAACTCTTGTTGGTGACTGTGTTGACTAGTTGTGATTAGCAACACAGTGAACATGGCAAATCAGGGAGGAGAGCGTTCATCATTTCATTTTTGATGTTGTTTTCTTTTTTTATAAAAAATAATAAATGAAGATTATAAATGAGTTAAACGTGAAAGTGTAACTGAAGCCCAAACTTTTGTTTTAGCTTTGCATAAATTGGAGAAGAATTAGAACACCTGTCAGGCTTTATTGCTGTCTGTGTCCTCCTTAGGGAGATTCACCATCTCAATGTCTTGGTGACCATTACCAGTGAAAGTAAAAGAAAATCCCAGATTTTGAGTTATCACCAGAACAGGAATATATGGGAAATTGTCCAATAGGTGAAGCAAATGGCAACTGCACTGATCAATTCAGAAGTAGCTTTTTAAGCTTTTTTAAGGTGCACATGGAAGGGATTTACACAGTACAAACACAAAAAAATCCCAGTACACTTACCAGCTAGTTTCCAATAACAAAAAAATAAGAAACAAATTACACTGTCTAACTGTTAGCATTAAAAACCAGAGGTTTTAGTTGCACAACGCTTGCAAAATATGTAGAAGCCACACTGCCTCATCAAGGCCCCTCTGTGTAGTGTTGTCCCAACTCTAATCTATAAGCGGCATCCAAGGACAAATTGGATGCAAGTACACTTGGAGGTAGCTCATTACTCCTTAATGCCCTTCTATGTGCACCTTGCTTTAAAAGCTTGTTATAAATTGATTTGTGTGGTTGCCATTTGCATCAGTTATATTTGGTGTGGGGACACACCAAGTGCTTCAGCTGCTATTGTGATGACCGGGGCTTCTGGTGTGTCCCTGTGCCTTTAAGGAGGAATGGGCTGCCTCCTGGCATAACTGCACACAATTTATCCTTTGCTATATATACTCCACGATGGAGGCTATCATAGAGTTAGGACCACATTACACAGAGGAGTGTTGACAGGGCAGTGTGGCTTCCACATAGTTTGACAGGTGTTATAACCCTCCCTTACGCTATACAAAACAAAAAAGGTTTGGGTTTCAGTTCTGCTTTAAAACAAATTAGGTTTACACTGTATAAGAAGAATTCCATTTATTATCTTATTTCTACAAATCACACCTCAGAGATGTATGTGGGCATTTTTTGTGAATTATGTCCATATTAATAGGCATTGCCATTTATACAGCATGTGCATGGTGTGACTACTGACTGCTAAATTAGCCTCTGTCTAGTCATACAGAAAGCTTCACCTACTCCACTTGGAACACTATTCACATTCAGGAGATTAGTTGCCCGAAATCAGCATAGCTTTGCTTGATATTGGCTTTTTGTCTTGTCGATGCAGGGCCTAATTTTACTTCAGAATTTACCCATCTACTGTATATCTAAACAAGTATTTCACTCTGACTTTATTAAGGCCAATTGATCGCACTGAGCTTATGTCAATGCAGATGGAAGACACATGCTGGCCAATCATTGTTATCGGGAACCTTGGTTGGATAGATTAGAAAACCTGTGCCAATCAGTACTACAAGTCCTGTTGGTTGTCCTGAATTCGATGATCTTCTCCTCTACCTTCAATGCACAGAGTTGACTCCAATGCTTAACTATTAAAAGTTCAGAAGGGTTGTCAAGGTGTGTTTGTCTAGTCAACTGACTTTTTGGTTTATGGGCACTATATCGTCACTGCACAATGTTGACTCCAATGCTTGGCTATTAAAAGTTCTGAAGGGTGGTCAAGGTGTGTTTGTCTAGTCAATTGACCCTTTGGTCTATGGGCACTACATCTTAACCTTCACTGTACAGAGTTGACTCCAATGCTTGGCTATTAAACATTCTGAAGGGTGGTCAAGGTGTGTTTGTCTAGTCAACTGACTTCTTGGTCTATGGTCACTATATCTTCACTGCACAGCGTTTACTCCAATGTTTGGCTATTAAAAATTCTGAAGGGTGGTCAAGGTAGGTTTGTCTAGTCAACTGACTTTTTGGTCTATGGGCACTTCATCTTCACTACACAGAGTTGACTCCAATGCTTGGCTAATAAAGGTTCTGAAGGGTGGTCAAGGTGTGTTTGTCTAGTCAACTGATGTCTTGGTCTATGGGCACTACATCTTCACTAAACAGAGTTGACTCCAATGTTTGGCTATTAAAAGTTCTGAAGGGTGGTCAAGGTGTGTTTGTCTAGCCAATTTACTTTTTGATCTATGGGCACTACAAAAAGGGACTCCATATCCTTCATAAATACATTTGTAACTTACAGCAGGATGTAAGGGATTTCTTTTTTTCCTTCTTCTTCTACTTCTTCATATTATTATAATTATCAGAATCAGCAGTAGTAGTAGGAATATTTATAATTAACAATCTAAGCTGTCAATGTTTTGTTATTGTTAAAAGCTGTGTTGCAATAAACTAACAGTAACCTTCCCACTTGAGACTTAATCCGACTGTCAAGTGTTTCTGGGCTTTACTGAAAACTACACTATATTGCCTAGGACTTTAAGCTTTCATAAACAACTTCAAGGTCAATTTTCTCATTAAACTCCCTACATTTTTATGGATCATTGCTTTTTAACTGACTTAAGAAAACACAGTTGTTCAGGATTATTCACTTGCAGTGAAATTTGTTTCCTTCCCAGCAGGTGATGCTGTTTCACAACCTGAAATTTCCGAGAGTAGATTAGTAATCTGCAGGAAACTGAATAAGGAGACTTTTAATTGCTTATATATTCTTCCTGCGCCTGGGCTCTTCCAGACAGGGCTTAGTCATCTGAGGACTCTGGAACACTGAAAACTCAGCAAAGTGAGAAGCAGCACCGTGAAGGTTTTTCAAATGAAAAAACAGATTTGAACTTGTTTTAATAACTGTACAAACTGCAATGGTGACCATTACCCCAAGTGACAATTACAGAGGGTTGGGACAAACTGAGGGGTGCTTCCAACAGTCCACTTTATTCATTGGGACGAATTTATCAAAACTGGAGCAGACAAAATCTGGAGCAGTTGTGAATGGTAACCAATCAGCTCCTCTCTTCAGTTTGTTCAGTTAAGATTTGAAAATGAGAGAGGCTGATTGGGTGCAATGCACAGCTGCTCCAGATTTTGTCTGCTCCAGTTTTGATAAATTTCCTTTATTGTGTTTAAACCTTTTTTCTAAAAGAAAAAAAAAACTATTGTTGTAGCTGCTGAAAAGTGTTAGCTGACATTTGGCTTTAATTTGTTTTTGGCTTACTCAAAGTACATATAAAAGTATATGTCCACAGGTTGACTACACTGCAGTGATTTCAGAGCAGAACAAACAACATTGTCACACTGCTGTGGGCAGCCAAAAAACACCAAATCTAGAGGCAGGATCAAAACCTTATAAATCTATGTTACTGGGGAAGGGGATGAGGGGCTTAGATAACTAAAATTTATATTAACAGACTGCATCATATACATCATCTTTTTCCTTTGACCATAGTTCTATTTTAAGACTTAGTGGGTCCATGACAAAAAACAGGTCAAAGTTCACACTATCTTTATAACGTAGCAATCATACATTGAAATATTGATTATGAAACAAGATGGCATTAACCAAAACAGTGCCCTATGAGTAAATGTGTTTTTTATATTTATATTGCATAACCTAAAATAAGAAATGTGTTAAAAGAAAAGTTGTGTTATATTTCTCCTGCATCAGGGTGCTAAGATACAACCGTCTTCTTTGCCTCATCAATCCAGCCAATAGATCTTGTGAGTCTAATTACTGGGAAAATGCCATGTTTCTCTTATTAAATCTGTCCAGGGTAAACAACACATTTAAACATTAACTACAGGAAACTGGCCATTTAATAGATCAAATTCTTTTTTGAATATACATTTCTAAATGAGAGATTTTTCTAGAGTGCTTACTTGAGATTGCACTTTTGATGTATGGCCAGACAATAACTGGATTATTCACTGTGAATATTAATTTGATTCACACATAGATGTCACGCTTGTTATGTTCACATTTGCTTGCAATATCTCGATTCATCCACAAAGGTTTAAGCAATCTACATAGCCATTGTTCAATCAAGATTCATAAAAGCAGTCAGGACCTGTTAGTGCTAATGACCACCTTGCTTCTCGCACTGTGCTTTCATTTCGTCGTTGTAATGATGTATCTGTATAACAGTGGGTTTAAAGGGATAATTGTACTATAAATCACAGCCTATGATCACAGTCACTTCTGCAGATTCATGGAGCACAGGAGACATGTTTTATCTGTGGGCTGAGCTGCCACAAGATGGAGTTTTGTGTCAAAACATGAATTTATCAAATGGTTTTTGAGTCAATGCAATCAACAATTAGATTTTCACTTTAATGTAAGCTGGGGATTAGAGATCAGTAAACTTCTTCAAATTCACTCTACTAACCAGCTACCAAATAAACCCCATGTGACAGAGGTCAGTATTATTAAAATTGGCAGCTTCTATAAAACAAATGTTACATGAAAAGCTAGGCAAATAGCAGTGTGTAAATTAGTCAACTGATCTGCATGGTTAATGAGAATGTCCCTCTGCCCAGATAATGGGGTTCTGGAGACTCAGCAGGGAGCACAGGATTTAAAGCAGTTCTCCAGAAAAATGCTTTATTAACCCTTGCAGTGCGCTACGTTGTCAGGCTCAGAGATGTGGGTGAGTATATCTTTGCTATCTTAGCACCTAGACACAAACAAGCACCTAACCCTTGCAGAGCTAGGGTAGCCCCACTTTAAGGGTTAATTAAAAAAAAATACTGGATTTCTGCTTTAACATATCCTGTACTAGGATATAGCCAGACACACCGGCACTGGTAATTTTGGCTCAGGTCTTTGATATAATATAACAGCTCTGTGTTCAGAGAAAAGAGTGAGAGTATACTCATAATTTATTCCAGTGATAGGCGCAGAGAAGCTCGTGGCTGCAAGGTCTTGGGACACTGGGACTGCTGGAACTTGCAGTTGGGTGTTGTCTGTGTGCTTGTATCTGGACACTAGTACGGCTGGGACTTGTAATTCCGTATTGTCTGCAGGGTGATAACTGGACTTGTGGTGCTACCCTGACATGAGTTTATTTGTTGCTGGTGTTGGTGGAGCCCCTGGATTCTTATATTCTGAATTGATGGAACTGACCCACGCATCTTATATATGTCCTAATTTTTTTGGTTCTGTCTGCCCTATTGTGTGCTGAAACCCCTTCATTAAAAATCCCAGCATGTCGGGTCCTGTGGGGATTTGCCTATGTGTGTTTTCTATCTGTGCGCCTAGTTCATCACACACCATGACCCTGTTTGCACCTTGATTCACAAAGGAAATGAGAGGTGCACCAGCACACCAACATACACAGAACAAGCATTTGCCTTTTCTGCTGGTTTACAGTAGAACCGCCCATCCATTGTTTAGTCATTACAGCTCCCATCTTTTTTTGGTCAATAACCATATGAAGTGTAATTGAGTTTACATTATGTTGATTCACAAATGTTCCTACTGTTTGATTGCATAGGGTAATTTTTTGTTTCTTTTCTATAAACTGAAAGAAAAGGCAAGCTATTAAATTCCATCATACTTTTTTTCACCCACTTAACCTAACCACAAGTTCAAATATGTACACATACATGCTGTGAAAGTAATATTAAACTCAAGCTCAAACTTTTTTTCAATATTGAATCTATATCAAACAAATATATATTGCCGAACAAAGTATTTCTTACAATTTTTGCCCAAGCTCTTAGCCCTCGTTCACACCTAGGCGTATTGCATATGGGCGTCTGTCGCGCGACTGCCGCGCGTTTTTTTACCGCGATTCGCGGTAAAAAAGTCGCGCGACCGTCGCGCGTTTCCGAAGGCTACTTGGCTGTATCCCAATAGAAACACGCGAACAAAACGGCCCAAAGTAGTACCTGGACCTTTTCAGGCGTGGGCCGTTTTGTAGCGCGTTAGGGACGGGCGGAAATATGCCAAGGTGGGAACGAGACCATTGACTACAATGCAATTTATATTTTTGACCGTTTTGTAGAGTGTTCGTCGAGCGTAGAACACGCTACAAAACGGTCAGGTGTGAACGAGGGCTTACAGTCATCATGTTTCTGAACTGCTGGCTCCAATTCTCTCGGTTTCACTTCCCTGAACTTCCCAATGAATACAAGATCACAGAGGACAGCACAATCTGCAGCAACTGTCAATCTACTAGCTTGGAGAAGGGAGAAGAGTGGAAGGAAGAGGGGTGAGCAGTGGATTGGCTTTTCTTGCTGTGTGTTTGTGGAGACATAGCCTACTAGTACACAAAAGGGTGGCTCCTTAGGTCCCTGCAAGGGAAAGGATCCATGCTAAAACAGGATATTAGGGCCAGTGGTCGAGGGATCAGCTGGTTCTGACTCAAACTAATACGTTTAAGCATCAGGAAGCAGCATCCATTGTAAGTGACTTAATCAGCATTTTAAATAGCTGAAAACCTTTTGACTTTAATATCACTTTAAGGCATGAGTATGATAGGACCAGGGAAAAAGAAGGAAGAATGATGATGAATATGATATGGAAGACAAAAAAAAAGAATTATTTTTTACATTCTTTTTCCTGGGTGTGACACCAATCAAGCACAACATCATATGTTGCTTAATCCTTTTTTTCAAGGTTGCAGCAGCACCACCATCTTGGACCAGACAGGAAGGCCAACAAAGGCACATAAAGGCAAAAATAGTATTCTATTCTATTCTATTTTCTTTTTTTTCCAATTCTTGTAGGACCATTATCAGCAGAATCATCAGGATCTCGAAGAAGGCATGGAGACAAAAATGTACTGCAAAAATAGGATTATTTTGAGCCATATGAGAGCACCACAGCATCACAACCAGCACCCTGGCCTTGTAAGGAAGACCAAAAGCGATGTGACTGGTCCAACAGTGCAGATCATGGGTTTCTGTGCCAAAAACTTGGTACCAGGTAGCTATTGCTGTGATTCTAACTTTAACCTTACTTTAATGCTGACCCTAACATTAATGCTACCTTGATCTGTAAAAACAAGCTATTCCCTGAATATTCCATTCAACAACTCCCTAACACGTAATACTTGAAGTGATACTAAACTCAGGAGTTAAACCTTAAAAATGCATTCAAATATCTTAACTTTTAACAAAAATGTAGTTTATTTGTGTATCACTCAGCTGTAGATCCTCAAATCATCTCTGAATTGGTGCTGACACTGTCCTTCCTCCTGGAGTGTGGCTACTTCTGTTCCCCATGGCCCCTATATGTTGTAAAGTAGCCATCGCTCCAAGCTCACTCCCGTGATGGACTAAAATCTTAGTGCAAATTAGTGAACTATATGTGAGATTTTTTTTAAAATCAAATCAGGATAAATGATAGGGTATTGATACCTGACACTATCTATAATAAAGGTGGTCCTGGTCTATATTTTTTCAAGAAACCTGTCAAGTGGCCCTGGACAAGTAAGTTTTTATTCACTCTGCCAGCAATATAATTAAGGAATAATGACTATTTTCACTGTGGACAAAAAGTGAAAAACTTCATATAAGCATCTTTAACCTCAAAAAAGTGTGTGTTATGTATAGCAGAGAATATGTTTATATGAAATATATATTTCTAAGTGTATGTTTATATAACTTCCATGCTGTCTTTGCTAATAGTTTATATTTGTTTGCCTTGAAACCTAGCAGATGCAAGTTGCTAATCATGTTAGTTGTGAGGCTGAAGATTAGCTGCACATATTGGTGGTGGGAAGTGTATATTGCTTTGAAAACTATGACATAGATAAGGATAAATGATCTTTCTTTGCTCTCAGTAACTTATGAAAGGTGCTGGCTTGGGCCAATATGTAGGATGATCTATAAAAGTGAAGCTATATTTACTTTTATGTGTTGTCATTTTCAAATTTCTAAGAGGGTTATTCACAAAAGGGTGAAGAGTTTGGAGAAGGCAGGAGAAGCAAACAATCTAGGACAACTGAACTGGAAAGTGAGCTGAATTGGAGATTTTTTCAAAGTCATATGTTTTGTCCTAGATTGTTCACTTCTCCTGCCTTCTCCAAGCTCTTCACCTTTTAGTGAATAGACCTGTAAATGTACAGCTGGAAGCCCCATATATACCAAAAGGTCAAAATGTATTCTTACATCATATAATGTTTATGAGCATTTATATATTGGCAGTGCATGGCAATGCCACGGTGTAGTATGGCAACTTTGGCATCCAGGACTCTCAGCCAGAGGGGCTGAGAGTGTCCAGAATGTAAACCATTTTATAAGGAAGAAGCTGGCTTTTCAGATTCTTACGGGTTTTCCTAATTGTAGCTGGGATCTGGTGCTTTGGAGATTTCTTTAAGCTCTGGGTGGGATGAAATTTCCAGTCCTGGGGCCAGGCGTTGCCAACAACCAGTCTGCATTGATCAGGTGGCTCAGAGTAACCTTATTAAGCGTTTTGGCCAGAGCTTAGAGGAGAGGCGGTGTGGTGTGTACTGGAGGTACATGAGGGCCAAGCCAGATGGTGTGGTGGAGCCACACCAGGAATAACCAGGTAGGCTGGAGGATTAGACAGGCTGAAAGAGACAGGTACACAAGGTGTGTGGAAAGCTGCTGGAAGCAGCTAAAGAGTATGATGTACATCTGAGGCATTTTGTTGAAGTAAACATTAAAGTGCTGGGACTGGGACACTGTGAGTGAACGAGACAACCTTGAGTCAGTGAGACAATATATCCTATTTGCTAAAGATAAGTGAAATTTTTTTTGTGTTATATGCAGAAGTTAAGCCTTCATTTGTGTTTTTCACCTGTGAGTTGCCTGAAGAGAAAAAATAAAGACCGTTGGTTTATGCTCCCCAACATTACAATATATACACACGAGGGTGAGTCGAGAATTATCTGCACTCACAAAACCTTCTTGCTTTTCAATACACTATGTCCATCTGTCAATGAGCTTTCGTATTCCCTCATAAAAAAATGTTTTAGGCTAAGCTGCAAGGCACGAATGCACTGCTGTCTTCACTTCTTCATCAGAGGTGAATTTTCATCCTTGTAGGGCTGCTTTCAGGGGACCAAACAGGTAAAAAGTCTGATGGAGCAAGATCAGGACTATGGGTGTACGCTCAATGTTGTCATCAGCTATGGACATGCATGGGCATCCGGCTCCTTTTTGATGGCTAATACTTGTGCGAGCTTCCTTGAACTTCTATATCCATTCATACACACTTCTTTGCGATAAAACACTTTCTCCATACTGCGCACAAAGTTTTCGATAAATAACGCCACCAGGCACACCCTCAGACCACAAAAAACGAATCACTGCATGCTGCTCTTCTTTTGTGCAAATCACAAGTGGGGCATACATTTATACTGTCTATATACCTATATTTTTTTCTCAGCGTTACCTGACAGATCTCTTTTGAGCAGAAGTACAGGATGGTCCTGCTTCCCACAACTTGCTACAAAATAAAACAGAAGGTCCTTTGACCTATGCTTAGTACCTAACAAACTAAAGTTAGACCATTGAAAACGATGGGTTCTTGTAAAGAACCATTATGCTTTGTGGTCGAATTACAGTACTTTGTTTCACAACCAGGTGGCACTGCAGGTGAATCTTTAATCATAAATCCCATTTTTGCATGATCCTAAAGTTTTTAGAAACAGACTAAGACATCCACAAATCCCTTAAATACAGAAAACTGTAAGTATGTTAATTCAAGCATTGGATTTTAAGAAAACCATTCTTATGGCTCAGTTCCATTTTCTCACAGTAAATTAAATGTCATTACCCCTATCCTTCTGTGTATATTCTTGCTACTCGTGTCCCTAACAGATTGTTGACATGTGCTTAGAACTCTGAAAGATAAGTTCCTTATTAAATGAGTGAGCTGGTCATGCTAATGGGGGGATTTAATGCTTTTTTTTTTTCAAACACCAACAGACAAGATGCAGTTAATATCCTCATCATCTTTTTTTTCTTTTGTTCATTATTTCAAAGTGCTCTGCTCATTCTGCACTCCTCAGTGTCTATAGGAATCAGAAACGCATTGATAGTCTTCCAACTAATATTTTTTCATTGCATGGGATACTGCCAAACTTTCAAAACATTCTGTTCTGTTTCCAGCATTCCTTTAATTAGAGCTGAGAGTCTGCCTTAAAAAAATGCCCTTTGTGTTTAACTTTACGCTCTCTAGCAGCAGAGCTGCAGGCGAGTACAGTATACCAGTGCAGTGATTACCTTGGAGTAAGTGCATTGCTAACATATATCAAATGAAATGTTAGGTTTTCCCATTTCTTGAATTTTTCTTAAATACTACTGTTAGTATAGAGAAGCTGTAGCAGTGCAAATTAAAGTAATGGAGACAATTCATTTAAACCGGAGACTAAAACAATTAGCAGAAAAGTGGATTTGTTGCCAATAACAGCCAATCAGATTTCAGTTATCATTTTATGGAAAAATCAAGAATTCTGATTTGCCAATATAAGCAACAACAATTTCCTGCCCATTTTCTGTTTCCAGTATTAATAAACCAGCCCAAATGTCATGAAGTGAATTAACATTTTAAGATAATTTATATTTGGAAACTCCAGAGGCCATTACATGTCTAAATGTTAGTACCACATTTGTCTGCTATACATATAAAGTGCATTATATACAGTATTCTGTGTATGGTTTGTTCTATAACTTCTTGTTTCTCTGAAAGCATTATTTAACAATGTGTTTTTAAAAATAAAAATATGTAAATTGCTGCACATTTTTGTGAATGCATCAAACCTTTTAAACCAATTCAGCTTTTTGTAGCTTCAGATAATAATGCATTAGGACATTTTTACATGGTACATCTAGATTCATTATGCTGATTCCTCCTCTTTAAAAAAATAGGCCGTGAATCTCTTGTTTTTTTCCATGTTATATAGATATCCTAGCAGGGGTTTCCCTTGGTATATTTCTTGAACATATAGGTTTGCTTACTCAGATCGTGTCTCCCCCACCCCTTCCCCTTTCATTTCCCTCTGCCCTTCTCCTTTATTCCTCCCCCTGTGTTTCTAGTCCTCCTCTTCCCGTTCCTCTTTATATATTATGTCATTGCCAATGCTTAATTATCTTACCGCATGGATATCTTAGGTTGTGCCATTAAAGTGTTCTCCAGCACCAAACTGGGTTTCCCCTCCCTGATATTCCTTCACTCAGCAAACCATATGGATACAAATGTCAATGTCAGTTATATTGCTTGTTAATGTTCATTTCATTGTCAGCTACTTTTGGTTGTATGTCTTTTTTATTGTTTGAATAATAAACAAAGATTAATCCATAAACCAATGCAGTTTTTGGGCATTGATCAGGTGTCCAGGAAAACAATTCCCCACAGCAACTCAGAGTCACACAGAAAAGCATGCATGTCTGGGGGGGCTTTCAGAGGGACAAGAGGCCTTTTGATGGTCCGAGCTTTGCTCACATTCGATTGCAATCTAAAGCCAATGGCAGCTTTAGGGGTCTGATTCTAAAAGGGTAATTCACAAAGCTGCCGAAAGATCCAGCCGTAGCTTCGGCTGATCCTTCGGCTCGCTTCGGTTACGGGAGCCTTTTGGTTCAGTGGAACCAAAGGGCTGCTGTATGGTCTATTCACTACAGGCCTACAGCAGCTGAAAGCGGGCGAGCGGCTCAGCTGAGCCAAAGGCAAATGCTTCGGCTCAACTGATCCGAAGTGACAGCTGAAGCAGGGTGAACGGCCAGCTGAAGGCCGGCCTTTCGCCCCCACAAATGACAGCTGGCCGGAGCCAGCCTGATCTCATGGCTGGCTCCGCCCAGTTGTAATGACAGATCAGCACCCCCAAATGACCTTGGGACGCTGATCTGTCATTAAACAATAACAACTGGGTGGAGCCGGCCGTGAAGTCACGGCTGGCTCTGCCCAGTTGTTATTTATTGGCTGGGACCTGCTAGAAGACTCTAGCAGGTGCCAACCAATATGAAACAGTTGGGCGGAGCTAGCCTTCCCTGCTAGCTCCGCCCAATAGTTTTTTTCTTTTTTAAACAATCTTTATTTATATTTATATTTTACTATTTATTTAAATTTTTTTACATTTTTTCAACCTTTTTTTTCTACTATCTTCATGTATTTGCTATTCTGCTCTGTACCACGGAGGTACCGAGCAGAATAGCCGAGCCGAATGCAGCCATACTGAGCTGGAGTGAACAGCCGAACTCTGTTTGGCTCACTTCACTTTGGCCCGGTTATTCACTCGGCTGCCTACGGCAGCTTTGTGAATAACCCTCTAAATGTTTTATCCAAGATTCACTCAATGTTCACCCAAGATTCATACATTTTATCATAGAACCATATGTAAAAAATGTGTGAATCTTAGGAGAAAGTTGGGTGACTCTTGGATGAAAATGTTGATAAACAGACCCCTTAACTGCCTCCGGGCCGACCGTAGTAGAAAAACGGCCAGCCCGGAGCTCTCTAGATCTGAGCGGGCGTCTTTAGACGTCCGCTCAAAAGGGAAATTGCTGTTTTTTAAAAACAGGCAGCGATGCCTGTTACCATACAAGCGATCCGCCGGCTGTAGAGCCAGCGGATTGCGTGTATGGGGTGCCGATCGGTGTGTCCCCCCCGCCGTTGTCCCGCTGATCCCGGGCTCCGCTGTGCCCGGTGCGAGCCCGGAATCAGCATGTCCCCTGTGTCACAGGGGATCAGAGGGAGCTCAGTACACGAGCTCCCTCCGGTCCCCTCTCCTCTGCAAGAATGCGGAAGTGTTGTATAATACATCACTTCCGCATTCTTGTGTCACTCTCCAGCTTCAGAAGCTGATGGAGCAGATCTGTGCTTCATCAGCTTCTTATGGGGGGTCCTAGGTGACATTAGGGGTCTTGGAGACCCCTGATGTCTCCATAAAGAGGACCGGTCACATATTTTGCTATCACATAGGGTGGGATTTATTAGCCCCCGTATGTGATAGCAATAAAGTTTAGTGGGAAAAAAAAAGGAAAAAAAATGTATGTTCCCCCCAAAATTTAAAGTAACACATAAAAAAGAATAAAAAAACAATTTTTTTAAAAGTCTCCAGCCATACATACACGCATGCAAACATGCGTCGGGGGCGCATACGTGCAAAAAAGACGATTGCGCCCATTACGCCGCACATGTTACATATCGCCGCGAACGTCCGAGTGAGAGCAATAAGTCTAGGGCCATCAATCACTGATAACACTAAACTGATGAGCGGTAAAAGCTTTTAAAGTGTCGCCTATGGCCAATTTTGGGTATGGTAGTTTTCTGCGATTTCGCGGGTGCGCGCAATTTTAAAGCTTGACATGTTTGGTGTCTATTTACCCGA
>NW_017306361.1:1052034-1070320 GCF_000935625.1 Nanorana parkeri | reverse complement strand
TTTTTTTCTTTTTTAAACAATCTTTATTTATATTTATATTTTACTATTTATTTAAATTTTTTTACATTGTTTCAACCTTTTTTTTCTACTATCTTCATGTATTTGCTATTCTGCTCTGTACCACGGAGGTACCGAGCAGAATAGCCGAGCCGAATGCAGCCATACTGAGCTGGAGTGAACAGCCGAACTCTGTTTGGCTCACTTCACTTTGGCCCGGTTATTCACTCGGCTGCCTACGGCAGCTTTGTGAATAACCCTCTAAATGTTTTATCCAAGATTCACACAATGTTCACCCAAGATTCATACATTTTATCATAGAACCATATGTAAAAAATGTGTGAATCTTAGGAGAAAGTTGGGTGACTCTTGGATGAAAATGTTGATAAACAGACCCCTTAACTGCCTCCGGGCCGACCGTAGTAGAAAAACGGCCAGCCCGGAGCTCTCTAGATCTGAGCGGGCGTCTTTAGACGTCCGCTCAAAAGGGAAATTGCTGTTTTTTAAAAACAGGCAGCGATGCCTGTTACCATACAAGCGATCCGCCGGCTGTAGAGCCAGCGGATTGCGTGTATGGGGTGCCGATCGGTGTGTCCCCCCCGCCGTTGTCCCGCTGATCCCGGGCTCCGCTGTGCCCGGTGCGAGCCCGGAATCAGCATGTCCCCTGTGTCACAGGGGATCAGAGGGAGCTCAGTACACGAGCTCCCTCCGGTCCCCTCTCCTCTGCAAGAATGCGGAAGTGTTGTATAATACATCACTTCCGCATTCTTGTGTCACTCTCCAGCTTCAGAAGCTGATGGAGCAGATCTGTGCTTCATCAGCTTCTTATGGGGGGTCCTAGGTGACATTAGGGGTCTTGGAGACCCCTGATGTCTCCATAAAGAGGACCGGTCACATATTTTGCTATCACATAGGGTGGGATTTATTAGCCCCCGTATGTGATAGCAATAAAGTTTAGTGGGAAAAAAAAAGGAAAAAAAATGTATGTTCCCCCCAAAATTTAAAGTAACACATAAAAAAGAATAAAAAAACAATTTTTTTAAAAGTCTCCAGCCATACATACACGCATGCAAACATGCGTCGGGGGCGCATACGTGCAAAAAAGACGATTGCGCCCATTACGCCGCACATGTTACATATCGCCGCGAACGTCCGAGTGAGAGCAATAAGTCTAGGGCCATCAATCACTGATAACACTAAACTGATGAGCGGTAAAAGCTTTTAAAGTGTCGCCTATGGCCAATTTTGGGTATGGTAGTTTTCTGCGATTTCGCGGGTGCGCGCAATTTTAAAGCTTGACATGTTTGGTGTCTATTTACCCGACGTGACCCGATCTTTTATATTTTACCAAAAAACTGGGTAATAATAAATGTTTCCTAACATAATGTAAAAAAAAACTTTTTTTTTCCAAAATTTTCTGTAATTTTTCCTAATTATAGTAAAAAATAAAAACCCCAGTGGTGATTAAATACCACCAAAATAAAGCTCTATCTGTCCCCAAAAAATGGTATAAAATTCATTTCAGTACAGCGTTGCATGACGGAATAAACGTCAGTCAAAGTACCGCAGCGCTGAACACTGAAAAATGGCCTGGCCAGGAAGGGAGTCTAAACACCTGGTCTTGAAGTGGTTAATGTCCATTCCACATACTGATATGATTCCATACCATACGATCTTATGGTGTTTCTCCTTTTTTAATATGCACTCTGCGTGACTTGCTTCAGTCTCTTGACAATTGCTACACATCATACTTATGCAGTACAGTCTCCTATGTGCTGTGGAGAAATTGACAAATTCTGAAACTTCCTGTTTGGAGCCAAGAGACGCAAAATAATTGAGAGAATAAATGAATTTCTAACTGTCCTGTGGTTGAGTCATGCATGCTGCTACACTTATTTATTTAATTACTGCCCTAGTTTAACTTATTTCAATGCTGGTTTGAAAATGTAAGATTAATGCATTCAGTGACTCACCACAAAATACATCATGGGTGGCTCAATGGGTTTATCATTCTTAGTGGCCTGGACAATTTTAACGTAATTAAATCTTTTTTTTAAATTTTAAATTACTAATGCTACATTTTGACATTATTTGAGTATCTGGGAGTTAGATATAAAACTGTACAGATACAAGATGTGACTGAACTTACTTAAAGTATATCTAAAACCAAAACGTTTTTTTAATTTTGGATAGAGTAGGGCAAGTTTTAAATCCATCTCTTTTTGCCATCTGTGTCTCATTAACTAGATTTCCTTTCACTTACTCTCTTGTGGACTCAATAGGAAAGAAAAAGAATATATTTCCAATGTGAGGTAATTTCCCTCTTAGATAGTTGTCATGGGATTTTCAGGTGTCCCCACTGAAAATCCCCAATTTAGATTTAGCCTCACTTTCAATACTTTCAAAAAACTGCACACCACAGCGCTCAGCTGACTCCCAATAAAATGTTCTCCAACATCAATCGTAGGAAGGCTGCCATCATCAAAGGCCACTGGAAAGTTTCCTCACAAGACATGCAAAACAAACAAAATGACAGCGTCTTCTCCTCGTATAATACAGTTTATTAAAAAGAGATGAGAAATTACATAAAACACTACTCACATAATTGTATCCGGATGGAGGAATGATACAAGGCAGAAACCAACAGAGGCTGCCTGGCTAACTTACGCGTTTCGAGAGCTCTGAGGAAGGGGGATATCCCCGAAACACGTCAGCTAGCTAGGCAGCCTCTGTTGTATCATTCCTCCATCCGGATACAGTTATATGAGTAGTGTTTTATGTCATTTCTCATCTCTTTTTTAATAAACGGTATTATACGTGGAGAAGGCGCTGTTTGTTTTGCATCACTTTCAATACTGGTGACATTGGTGATCAGGGCAATTAGAGAGAGTGAATCTCCCTAACAGAGTCACAGGCAGCAATAAAAACCTTAGAACAAAAAATGGAGGTACCACCAAATGAAGAATAGTCCAAAAGAGTTTTTATTGCTGATAATAAAAGCATAAAAGTGCCAATACATTTCGACTTAGCCTTCCAATTACTGACTGCTGCATATGCCTTCGTATTTGTGATCACTATCATTGTAACTTTCCCTGAATCCATTCTCCAAGGGATTCTCCTTTTTAATTACCCCTGAAGCCCTGATGAAGGGGGTCTGTGGGGTCCGTGTAGGTGGTATTGCCCTCCGTGGGGTCTGTGTAGGTGGTATTGCAGCCACTACCAAGCAATTAAGGGTTGTTTACAATCAAACATCACAGCATCTCTTACTCTTCCTTGCATTTGTATCAGCAAAACAAACCTGACAGTGGTTATAATCCCTCACCACTTTATCTATACCTAGAAGAAAAAAATTTCTTAAGTTATACTTTACATTCTCAAAGACTTTAATAAAAGCTGTATCTGCACTGACCTATCTGCCATCTTCCTTATGTATTCTTTTTTTTATCCATTTACTTACTTGTGTTCTTCACTTTTCCATTGGTTTAGAAATACCCATAGTCAGGCAATAGTGATGGAGAGGGAGACATCTGCCTGTCTTTGAACTTGTCCGCAATGAACAGAATCTGTGAACACATATTTAAGGTTGATCATCAGGCAAACTGCTAAACATGCAGTTGTTTACCGCTTTCACTGTTAAGAATTGTAATTTTGGCCAATACACCTCTGCCAATCAAAGATGTGGCTATTAGCTCCTGATTTATCATTACTGTTTCATGGCTGAGCTTTAATGCTTTGAAGATCAGCTCATACTCACTGGACAGAGATGATGATGCTATTTCACTGACCAATGGAGCAGCCAGAAGCAAAGAGGTGATGCAAGAAGCTAATTGTCTTAACCAGGAAGGTTAATTTCTTAATAGGAAACTATGGGGTCTATTCACTAAGCTGCCATAGGCAGTGAAAAAGCAGTGTTTCTCTCCTTGGCGGCCGGGAGCGGGAGACTCCCGGAGCGCCCGGGAGAGTTAGGCTGTCTGGAGATCAGTGTCCCTGGTTAACTGGTAACCAGGGACGCTGATCTCTCTGCAAGTGGCCAGAGCCAGCCGTAAGATCACAGCTGGCTCCACCAAGCTGTCAGAAGCAGGCTGTCAGCTACGGCTTTCAGCGCAGCTCAGTCGAGGCATATGCCCTCGGCTCGACTGAGCCACTTGCCAAGTTCGGGAGCTGTACGGGCTATAGTGAATAGCCCATACAGCAGCCCTTCGGTTCTACTGAACCGAAGGGGTCCTGGGGCCGAAGCTACAGCTAGATCCTTCGGCTGCTTCATGAATGGACCCCTATGTGTGTAATCTGTCTGGCTGAGCAGTGTGGAAATGACAAGTTTGGCTCTGTAAAATTCCAAATACACTAATAAAACAGTAAAAATATACTGTATGTATTTCAACAGTATGTTCAACTGTTTGCCTGACATTTGACTTTACATATGTATTCCCATTTCTCCATGGCTGTCTGAAAGTTAAGCTGGAAAACCTGTACGGATGTTAATGAGCACTTTTGAAAATGCCAATTACATCTCCTACGGAAACTCTGTCTGGCCCAATCCTCACACAGTCCAAGCAGTAAATTTTTAAATTAACCTGAAATGGTCCATGTATGGCCACCCCTAAGATTTAAGTGCTTCATTCCATAAAGTACATCGCTTTAACTTGCTGCCTTTTATTTCCAAGTTCTATTTGACTTCTCTCTTCTCAGCCTGATATGATATACAGTAAACTCAGGAGTTAAATCTTCAAAATGCATTCATGGGTGAGATACATTTTTGTTAATAGCTACGGTACTTGAATACATTTTTAAGATTTAACTCCTGAGTGTAGTGTCACTTTAGCCTAAGCCTCAAAACATTAACTATTATCCCCTGATCCTCAACTTCATCCTAACTGTAGCCCCTTACCTATCCTTAATAATTAAAGTAGAGGGGAAGGCAATATGTGCACAAAGTCATAAATGGTCCCTATAGCACTGCTCCTAGTAGTTAATCACTGAATATCTGTTATCACATTCATCAGGAGTTTTGCTTTAGGATCTATCTTTATTATATTTGTATGTATTGGAAGATAGCAGTGTAAAAAACAATTTTGGTAATTGTACCTGGTATCCATTTTAGCTTGGCCATAGAGGGTGATAACTGTGTTTTCCAAAACAAGCTTTCAATAATCCTTATAGAGTTGGGAAGAGTACAGCAGAGTATTGATTTTTATTCTTTCTCATTGTCTAGAAAAAGGAGATTATATTTTTGTGCTTTTTATTTTTACAAATTTTGCTAGTTTTAGGTGATTGATTCCCAGATATGCAGGCTTTAGCCTGCATGGCAGAATACCTTGGTGCAGTACCCTTGTATAATTCCTACAGCTTGGTCTATGGAGTAAGTTGTTTACTTTGGCACCAATTACATTGTGATCAGCAGTTGGATAAAGGTGCCATTAACTCTCTCATGCTTGAGGGAGCTCTGACAAAATTGTTCTGCTTTGCAGGTGCCTGGAGCACAGAAAGGATAACACTACAATAATTGTCTGTCTCAGACAATAAAAACGGTCTTATGTTTTAAACTACAATCAGGTTTAGTATCAGCATTTCCGGTACTTCACTGTTATAGAAAAATGATAAAGCACTATATTATCAGCAAACCATTTCAGCCTTACACTGAGCAGCAGTTGTACTACACAAAATGTTCTTTATTCTCAGCAGATTTTAAGGAATCTGTTTCAGAATTAAAACAGCAATTAAATATGTAGAACATAAATTAGATAAATAAACATGTTTACACTGAGTGTGTATGTCCAGCAGGGCTAAATTTACAAAGCATGCTGTCCTAGGCACAGTTAAATGGTAATGCTCTTTTGTACAAGCTCGGCTCTATGTGTCATGTGATTATTTGAATGAATACTAATGTTCATACCTGGGAACTCTCTGGATTTCAGCTGGGTATTTCAAAAGATTACCAGGTCTTTGGGCCATCAGAAATTCCCTCTGGCTTACACACACACAGTTGGAAGGGGAGTATGTACTCCTCTATTTGGATCCTCACCACAGTACTGGAGAGGAGACCCCATGGAGTTGGGCAGATTTAGATATTGCTAGATCCTTTTTTTTGTTAAATTTGGAACATTATGTTACTTTTTACAGATGTTATTTTTTGTGTTGTTTTTTCAAATTATATTCATACCTGCTGCATATACATTAGTGAACATTAGTATATGTTCTGACGAACTAGTTTTCTGGTTAGCTCTATTTATCGCACATACCCCCCCCCCCTTCGTGTTCTACACCAGCATCTCTGCCTGAATACCAAAGATGCCAAGGAGCCCAGTGCCTCAGCATTAGACACCGGTGCTTTGGAAAGGGGTTCTCTTTTTAAAGCACTCCTTCATGCTTGATTCCTATGTGTCTGATATTCTAGGCTGGGGAACCTCATTCCTTCTAAGAATGTATTAATAAAAACATAATACATTGGGAGAAAAGGAAACATATTTTTTTGTGCCGATTTATGATGTTAGTCGGACACCAATTGACTGTTTGAAGCTTTCTGTCCTTGCGATTCTGTCACTGGTGATTGTCACTTTCTATACTTTTATTGTGTAGTTTAAAATCGCTGATGTTAAAAGGTCAGTAGAAAAATTGTATCCAGGATACTGTAATGGTACAAATGAAATAGCCTGATCCATAGTTACTTTTGAATCAGTGGTGTAACAATAGCCATAGCAGTCCATGCGGCTCCTCTGGGGCCAGGGGTTGGAGGGGGACCCATTAGTGGGCTGTTATGGAGAAGTAAACTGTGAAGTTTCCAGTATAGAAGGGCTTAAGACCTCAGAATCTTCAAGTCACAGATCCTCTGTATGTAGTACAGGTATGTTCTGTATGTAAAAACACAGCGATATACACAGGTTACCCTCTGGAAAAATACATTTCATTCTAAAGTGTAAAGATTTGCTTTTTTTCAGACAGGGACATGTGTCCAATGTAAAACATTTTGATGACTGTAAAGTGAACGTCAAGCAAAACAAATGACAAACGCACTCAACAATTTGTCACCAGCTATACAAGAGGTGCCTTGGCGCGGCTGTGCGGCTTTCACATTTTCTGCAGAAGACGTGTATCCAAACCTCTGTTATTAACCTCAGTGGTGAGACAAGTTGTTTTACATGCTGGTTTGTGAGTGTGCCATGATACCTTTCTACTGTAAAGGTAACGTGACATTCTGCAGATTTTCCATCGAAGAACAGATGTTGGTGAATGACAGCAAATGTTACTTGACCGGAAGATTGTGTTGGCAAATATGACTAGCAAATGAGCTTTATGTATATCTCAAATGGCTCCTTAACTATCAAGTGATAGTAAATGTGCAGTAATTGTGACATTTCCCTTTTTTTAATTATGCCCCTTGGCTGTTCTCATGTTGAAAGAAAAGAAAGTAAAAATGTTCTGTTTTGTGATTTCAGAATCTCCTGGTTTAAAATAATATCCTGCTTACTATTTGATAGCAGTTCTCCTTTAATTTGTTCCACTGATTTAGCTGCATAGATATTACAGTTTTTCGAATATGTTTATTTGTTGAAAGGTGACACAGATACAGACATCTTCCATAGAAAAAGATTGTCAAGTGATCTAAAATAAGTCCAATAATTATATGTTTATAATTACAGGCTGCATAATTAAATGTTTATTCTGTTTTCAATGGTAAGAAGGTGAAGCTACATCAAACTAAATTTCTCTTACTCATTAGACAAGGCTACATTGAGGACAATCTCTGTCTGTCTTTTTACAGGCATAAAATCCTCCTCTTCCACATTGCAAATAATAAAAACTATAATGGCTGGTTATTTTTATTTATTACTTTTTGGTTATACTTTTATAGAGCAATATTCTATAGCAGGGCTCAAAATTTCAAGTCCTGAGCTACTAGCCAGGCCTTAAAAGTTACTCGCCACCAGTTGCTCCACCTAACCTCTACCCTGCCCCGGACTTAACAGGGCTCAGTTATGTTACGCACAGCGCAAAGGTCAGTAATGTAACACACAGCGCAGAGGTCAGAGTGACGCACAGCGCAGAGGTCAGAGTGACGCACAGCGCAGAGGTCAGAATGACGCACAGCGCAGAGGTCAGAGTGACGCACAGCGCAGAGGTCAGAGTGACGCACAGGGTCAGTGAGACGCATAGTGCAGAGTTCAGTGTGACGCACAGTGCAGAGGTTAGTGTGACGCACAGTGCAGGGTCAGAGTGACGCAAAGGGCAGGGTCAGTGTGACGCACAGCGCAGAGGTCAGAGTGACGCACAGGGTCAGTGAGACGCATAGTGCAGAGGTCAGTGTGACGCACAGCGAAGAGGTCAGTGTGACGCACATCGAAGAGGTCAGTGTGATGCACAGTGCAGGGTCAGTGCGACGCAAAGTGCAGGGTCAGTGGGACGCACAGTGCAGGGTCAGAGTGACGCAAAGTGCAGGGTCAGTGTGACACACAGTGCAGACAGAAGTCAGAGTGACGCACAGCACAGGGTCAGTGAGACGCACAGTGCAGAGGTCAATGTGACGCACAGTGCAGAGTTTAGTGTAACGCACAGCGCAGAGGTCAGTGTGACGCACAGCGAAGAGGTCAGTGTGACGCACATCGAAGAGGTCAGTGTGATGCACAGTGCAGGGTCAGTGCTACCGCCACGGCGATCGTTCCCTTGTGTTCTCTCTTCTCATCGGCTGCTCTGTAGCTACAGTGGCCGATGAGAAGAGAGAACAGAAGCGAGCAATTGCCGCGGTGGTAGTGTCCCATCTCTGGTCCCTCCGGCGGCGCTCCTCGATGACATTCCACTCGAGTGGAAATTTTGAGGCCTGTTCTATAGTGTTATAGTGCTTCATCAAAGGTTGTGTAGACCCTAACAATGAATTTATTTTCTCCCTTATAGGCTGTTAACTATACAGTGTGTGTATACAGGTGAAACTCGAATAATTAGAATATCGTGCAAAAGTTCATTTATTTCACTAATGCAACTTAAAAGGTGAAACTAATATATGAGATGGACTCATTACATGCAAAGCAAGATAGTTCAAGTCGTGATTTGTCATAATTGTGATGATTATGGCTTACAGCTCATGAAAACCCCAAATCCACAATCTCAGAAAATTAGAATATTGTGACAAGGTGCAATATTCTAGGCTCAAAGTGTCCCACTCTAATCAGCTAATAAAGCCATAACACCTGCAAAGGGTTCCTGAGCATTTAAATGGTCTCTCAGTCTGGTTCAGTAGGAATCACAATCATGGGAAAGACTGCTGACCTGACAGTTGTGCAGAAAACCATCATTGACACCCTCCATAAGGAGGGAAAGCCTCAAAAGGTAATTGCAAAAGAAGTTGGATGTTCCCAAAGTGCTGTATCAAAGCACATTAATAGAAAGTTATGTGGAAGGGAAAAGTGTGGAAGAAAAAGGTGCACAAGCAGCAGGGATGACCGCAGCCTGGAGAGGATTGTCAGGAAAAGGCCATTCAAAAGTGTTGGGGACTTTCACAAGGAGTGGACTGAGGCTGGAGATTTCCTGTCAGAAATCCAGGGAGCTCCTAACTTCCTGTAGAGAGCTGACAATGCATTTTTAAAAAAAAAAATTAATTTAATAAACATTAAATACCAAGGACAGGGAATTAGCTGGACTTTTTTTAAATTGAAGTCCAAAAATTTGCCATCCACTGTCTCAAGAGATGGTTAAACATGGTTACACACATCACAATCTGATTGTACAATCTCTATGCATTCTATATTAAATGTACCAACAACTATGCATCGCAAGGGCATTCCTAAACAATACAATGTATATACAGCTAAGTAGTCAAGACAATACAAAATTGTTGGTATTATACATCTGATTGTAAGATATTTTGCCAGGTTTATATAAAAACCAAATTGAGTCATATGTACAAAGTGCAAACAGAGAGGAAGGGGGGTGTCTTTGCTCTTAATATTTCAGCTGTTTATAGCCACTGCTATTGAAATCTGTTTACAAAGGGCTATTCACTGCAACAAAGCAAAGCCATCAGTAAAAACAGCAAAAAGAGGGAAGGAGGCTAGAGTACCATCTGCTGTCTGCAAATGGTAAATATAAAATGTTTATATATCATATTTCATATTTACTTGTAGAAAAAAACTGAAAAAAGTATTTCAGAAGTTACATGTAACAAAACACTACATATTTTCTATACGGGCTTGTTCCCACCGCGATCTTCCCCCAGCGTTCTGGGGCGGGAGGGGATCGGGAGAGCTAGCCCTATTTTTTGCGTTTGCAGTGGAACGGAACGCAGGCAAAATTTTGCCACACGTCCGATCGCACTGCGGGTGGTGGGGTGGTGGAAGCGGTGCCATTGAATTCAATGCATCGCCATGCCCCCTCCCACTCCAGAACGCAGGGGAAGTTTCGTGAGCAATCGCAGCTACCGCTCTGGAACGCACCGCTTTCGGTGTGAACAAGGCTTTCAAGTTTAGAATTACAACAAAATTGAAGTATAGGTTTTTAACTTGTCAAAAAGTTTCCAGATATGTGACTATACATCATACATCATACAAGTAGGCATGTGCCGCAGCTTTGCTGGGTTATCTGCATTTCCTTCTTTATTTATATAGAACATTCAGTAATGTACTGTATGTGCAGAATGAATATATATTTCAAGCTGAACGCTATGCAACCAGATAAGCATATTTTAAAATTATATTTAGCCAGTCTTGTGATCGAGGTCCCACTGCCAGAAAGGTTCTTAAACCTATTTGCTGACCCAAGACCCACCCCAGCCTGCTGATTGTGCAATAAAGGAACAGCAACACACTGTGAATGTAATCTGCATTATACTTCTGTAAGCATTACACTGTTAGACTGACAGCACTTTGCTATATATGTCTGCTTTTTGGAGCACTGATGGGAATAGAAAATGCTTTGTTTGGAGCCAGTAGCAAACAACTACCACTACCACCACTGTAATAATTATAATGGGGCAGTCAAAAGCTAAACACAAACTCCCCTCCAGAATTCTTCCTTTAATGGTCCATGAATTGCACTCATGTTCCCAGGCTCAGTGTAACAGCAGGAGCAAGGGCTGGGGGCAGAGGAGACATTAGGGATACCCAGATGTGTCATTAAAGAATACTTGTCTGTATCGAAGTTCTATTTCTTAGAAAGCCTGTCAACACATTTATGATAGTATTATGTGTAGATAAAAACAAAAGCCAATGTAATTTAAAAAAAAGGTACAACATAAAATAATGAACAGAAAAAGGTTTTAAAGCCCTTACCCTCCAACTCACACACACATACTGTACATGTAGTACACATTCACAGTAAAGACACACATGTTAACATAAACGACTACCATGTTATACATATTAAGGGGATTATTCACAAAGCTAGCCGAAGGATCAGCCATAGCTGTTCGGCCCCTATGAGAATAGGCCCAACAGCAGCGAGTAGGCTGCCGGAGGTTCGGCTCAGCCGATCCAGAGGTTGGATCGGCTGAGTCGAACTCCTTCTGCACTTCGGGTCGGCCGAAAATGCTGAGCATGTTCGGCCGACCCAAAGCCAGCCGATGTACTACTGATTTCAGCCGATGTACGACTGAAATCAGCTGTACAAGCCTTAAGTGAATAGCCGAACAGCTTTGGTAGCTTTGTGAATAACCCTGTAAGTGTCCTCACACACAGAAGTAGAATAATTTTAGGACCATTATTTAGGTTTAATTCTAAATAGATGGGCTATTGGTTAGTCTGGTGATTGCTTGTAGTCCCAGTGCTGTTGTATAGCACTTATCCAAAGAACATTGTACACAAAACATGGCAGCTCAAGTTGTTAAAAAGACTGGTTGGTTGAGACCAGAACATGGTTGTATAAAATGAACACCAGAAACTACAGTACATCAGGGTTAATTTTATTTTTATTGACCTATAACCGTCTTCCCTTCTTTTACACAGTGAATCCCCCATGCCACTCTCTCCTCTAATAAAATCAGTTTATTATCTTTCTGTCTGTTTGCGTGAAGCTTCTGGTCTTGTTTTTAGCTGTTACAATGGTTTAATGTTTTTAATTATAGTATCTAGCTATATTAATTCCTTTGGTAACATGAACTAGCAAGAAAAAAAGGCATTTGTTGAACAGAAATTAATTTGAAGGGCAGTGCATATGGCTGGGGAAATGTTAATCAGTGCTTTTTAGACTAATTTCCATGGCTAGCTAGTGTGTTGCCCATGCCTCCAATCTTTATGGATTTGGCATGTCGGTGCTTTAATAGTAATGGACTTGTTGTACCATCCTTGGTGGTTAGTATATTTTATAGTTCCTGTTTGCCGCTTATTGTTACTAACAATGTATCACATGAGCGTTTTTCAGCAACTTGTAGTATTGTTTTTTTCATGAATGATAACATTTAATTTATATTTACCTAAGGCTCTGTTTTTGTTGTGTACTCTAATATGTCTCAGTAGTTTCTGTGCTGCTTACAATTATTGTTGCTTTCGATCCTCTAGTTTATTTTTCTCTTTCAATATTTTTCTTTCGTTTTTAATAATGAAGGTGAGACAGTACAGGGTTAGCTCACAGTTACTCACACAGGGGTTTTATCTTATGGGAAATGAAAGATAACTGAATAATGAAATAAAAAAGAAACAGTTACAACATAACAATTTGTGAAAAACAGCTTATGTAGCTACAATAGGATACCAGGGGGATCAGGCTATCTAAGCCAAAAAGCAAAAATGTAATATATGGCAGCTTAGCAATCCTTAAATAAGGCGGCTGCATTCGTTTTCTTTTTTAAGGTTTTTTTCTCCTTTATTTTCATCACCTGGTGATCTAAGCAGTAAGTCTGTTGTTTTTTTTTTTACTTCCTTTAACAGGCCAAGCTGTCCAGTAAGCTGCCCCCTGTAGGCAATGACTTGGGTTCTTACATAGGTCAACTTGTAGTCATTTATGTAAAACTTTTATCCCAAAAGAAAAAAAATGTTGCTGTAACTGCTCAAAAAGAGCTAGCTGGAGCTCAGATTTATTTACATTAGAGGCATGGGAGAGTAAAGGGAGTCATAAATGGATGAATCTTTCATTCATTACTCACTAGTGGAAAGAAGCTGCAGTAGCAAAAAAATAAATAATTAAAAAGTTTCAACTAATTTTAACCCCCCTCCTCTCCTGCTTATGTTATCTGCATTCTGTCTCTGCTCTGACCTGTATATTAACCCTTTCACCACCCTGCACATCTATAGGTGAAACTCGAATAATTAGAATATCGTGCAAAGTTCATTTATTTCACTAATGCAACTTAAAAGGTGAAACTAATATATGAGATAGACTCATTACATGCAAAGCAAGATAATTCAAGCCATGATTTGTCATAATTGTGATGATTATGGCTTACAGCTCATGAAAACCCCAAGAACCCCAAATCCACAACCTCAAAAAAGTAGATTATTACATGCAATCAATAAAACAAGGATTGTACATAGAACAATATCGGACCTCTGAAAAGTACAAGCATGCATATGTACTCAGTACTTGGTTTGGGCCCCTTTTGCAGCACTTACTGCAATTACTTTTGCACGATATTCTAATTATTCGAGTTTCACCTGTATATATTAACCTCGTCATCTCCATCCTCCTACTGTATGTGACCTGTACATTAAACCCTTCACCTCCACCTCCCTCTGTCTATGACCTGTATATTTATTGTATCCTGTGCACTATTGCCAAGCTCCATGTTTTAACCCCCTCAATACCGGCATGTTTCTTCATTTCCAAAAAATTGCGGCAAAAAAATCAGATCACCTTGGAGTTTCTACTTTCCAAAACGGGCTAATTTTGGGGATTTTCATACTGTCCTCACATTTTTATTTGCTAGGATTTATAAACAAGAATAAGAGAAACAGGATTTTAATCAAAAATGTTTTGGTCTATTTTACTCTATATAGTAAAAAAAGTGGTTATGATATACCACTAAAAGAAAGCTCTATTTGTTCCCCAAAAATGTTATAAAACTAATCTTGCTACAGTGGTGCATGATGGAGGAATTTTCAGGCAAACTTGCACAGCGCTGAAAACTAAAATATGTCCCGGTATTGAAGAAAATGTAACATGCTGGTACTGAAGTGGTTAAATAACCTATACTTCAATGTAACAAACAGATATTAAGCTCTAATTCTTCCTATGTGTACCACCCCCCCTTACATTCACACATTGCAAGTGCAAAGATACCATGAAGACCTTAATGAGCATAAACACTATAAGCAATGCCTCTAGACCTCTTGCAGCTGTATATCAGAGAAGTTGCTGGTAGGTAAATAGATCCTCAAATACTAACTTGCTATTGTAAGTCTTGCTGGGATAGATAGGTGTTGAGTAATTGAACGGCTAAAATACTTATCTTTCTTGGAGAAAATGCTGCTTTAAGCTCACTCTAGTGCTGCTCACATGTCCAGCTGATGATAAATTGCTTTTTCATGAGACTTTGATGTGATTGAACATTTGATATAATTCTGGTGGAATATAATATGGTGCGCAATTGAATTGTAGATGTTGTTACAATAACATTCTCATTTTCAGAAGACTTGAGTGCTTCTTTAGTGCATTAGTTCTATGGCGACACCTTATATTTTCAAGACAACTGGAAAAATATAAAGAAGAAAAATATGAAATTATTTTCAAGCTTGTTTCATTAATTTCCTCCAGCTTGTGCCCCTAATGGGCAATCTCTCTGAGGTCTACACTAAATGAATAGCTGTAGCGCGCTCACAGACTCACATCCACATGATTGATGTCTTTGTTACCTACATATGACACAGGAAGGTGTGTGTGAGAAATAATGTTCATCATGGGAGGGATTTCATTTCATCTGGCTGCCCCTTCTTGTCCAAAAACAATGAACAGCCAATAAATACTGTTTATCTCAACCCTTTTTCAAGTCTCTAGTGGAACTACTACAAGAGGCAACCTGCACAGTAATTACTTTCTGACTAATTGCACCTAATACTGTATTTTTCCAAAGAAATGTTTTTACATGTTTTATGAGCTGTTCGATAAAACACATACAGAGACGAACACATGTTATAGTAAGTTAAAGATATAGGAAAGTTGTGTTTTATAAGAACATTACACTGATAAGTATCTTTGCTGTAGAAAAGGGCACCTCAAAGGAAATCCTAAAAATGTTTTAAAGTCAAGTTTTTACAGGTCCATATAAATAAAATGCATTAGTCTCATTTTTAGGTTTGTGTCAACGAGGTATTGTTTGCAATAAATGGCTTTTGCATTTCTATACAAATCTATGGGAATACATAATCCACTGGAAGCAAGTCAATTGAAGGTCAGGAGAAAAACTACAGGTCATATGCATCTGTCAAAGAATTCTGAATTATCTTAAAGTGATGTCAAACTGATAAAGGAGTATGGACGAAAAGCATAAAACAAGCCGGTATTTGTGGCACAGTAGACCCAGCTGCTGTGTTTTTGTGTCCATAGGGTTGTATGTTGTGTATATCCCATTGCACTCCTGATCGTGAATTCCTGATCCCGAATCATTGGGCTTCCTTGGGTACGTGCAGTCCAACCCCCTAGACTACGAGCAGTACAAGCACTGTTAGTAACTGTGTGGCACCTCTACACTGGGGACCACCTAGGGGAGTGTGCTCATGTTCAATGACACAGCACAAGGCTGTTCTCTCCACACCCAGGTGGCGGGGGACACAACCTATGGCCAGATGTTGAGTACATAGCATCTTGTTGCCATGGATATAAACCCAAAGTTTCCCAGCACACTCATCAGCCAGCCTGTACAAAAATCACCGTCTAACTATTAAGGTTAAAAACAGAGGTTTTAGTTGCACATATTTTGCAAAATATGTGGAAGCCGCACTGCTTCGGCAAGGCCCCTCTGTATAGTGCGGTCCTAACTCTAATCTATGAGAGCCTCCATCTTGGAGCATATTTATGGCAAAGGATGAATTGGGTGCAGGTTCTCCAGGAGGTAGCCCAACCTCCTTAAAGGCACAGGGACACACAAGGAGCCCTGCACATCACAATGGCAGCTGAAGCCCCCCCGTGTGTCTCCACACCAAATCCAACAAGTAAAACGAATGGCAAAAGCACTCATCAATTCATAACCAGCTTTAAAGCAAGTGTATGCATGTAAACACCTGTACTTGCATTTACACTTGAATGCCTATATACAGCGTACGGTGCCAATAAAATCCTATAGACACAAAAATGGAGTAGCTGTGGCTCCCAGGGCCTCAAACACAAGCATATTTTATGTTGTATGCTCATACACCTGTATTTATGTCTGTGGGAATGAGCCCTTAGTGACCAATTCCAAAAAAAGTTGGGACGTTGCCTAAAATCTACAGAAAAACAGAATGCAATGATTTGCTAATCTGATAAACCTATATTTTATACACAATAGAACATAGAAAACATATCAAATATTTAAACTGGGAAAATGTAACATTTTTGGAAAAAAATAAGCTAATTCTAAAATTGACGGCAGCAACATGTCTCAATAAAGTTGGGACAGGGCCAAGTGGGCCAAGTTTACCATGGTGTAACTCGAGACGCTGGCGAGTGACGGAGCTGCCTTAGGGCACGTCAGCCATCCAGCACGCCGCGCATGCGCCCCCGGTGTAACTTCTTTTAACAACACTCTGTAAACGTCTGGGAACTGAGGAGACCAGTTGCTGGAGTTTTGGGAGGGGAATGTTGTCCCATTCTTGCCTGGTATAAGATTCTAACTGCTCAAAAGTCCGGGGTCTTCTTTGTTGTATTTTTCATTTCAAATGTGCCAAATATTTTCAATTGGTGAAAGTTATGGACTGCAGGCAGGCCATCAATTTCAAAATTACCTTATTTTATTTTTTAAATGGTATATTTTCTCAGTTGAAACATTTGATATGTTTTCTATTTTCTATTGTGAATAAAATATGGGTGTATGACATTTGCAAATCATTCTGTTTTTATGTAGAACTTTTTTGGAATTGGGGTTGTATAATTAGTAAGATTCATCATAAGAGAGATTTTTCTGTGAAATGAATGCACTGATGCTGATGAGATCAGTAGTATTTTTTTATGAGGATGAATTGGTAGTCTACTGGTAGTTTTGCATTCCTCTGGATCAATAACATTGGAACAAAAGCTTATAATGTTTTTTCTTTTCACGTATGCTAGGTCCAGTTTGGAATTTGGTAAGAAACCAAAGCATGGTTAGAAAATCTATACACCCCCCATGGAGATAGTGTTCCAGACTGGATTCAAACCCAGGGCTGCAAGACAAGAGTGCTTATGTTGTCCACAATGGACTCAAAGGGCTTTGGTGTTTTTTTCATTGTTGTCATGTTACGATTTTAATAACATGCACTGCTTATATCACCAAAATTTCTAAAGCATTTTTTCTTCCATATACATGTATGCCATGCTCCTATTGCTGGCATTGATGCCAAACCAATCATTTAAGCAAAGCATGGACTCAGTGCTAAGTAATGTTCAGCAATACTCTGAATAAAAGAAAATAATACTGGCTCTAAATAGCAATATGTAGCCTGCTATGATGCCCTCAAGTAAAAAGGTAGTTTAGTAATAACAGCATAAATATACAGTATACCTAAAGAAAGGCTATGTAAAAATAATACAAAATATCCATCAAAGTAAGTAAAATAAGAGTTTTATTAATAGCATTGCAATGTGTAAAATATAAAGTAAAATCTTGAGTGATCAGGTAAAACAGTGCCATGGTGCTAGTACAAACCCAAACTAGTCTGTGTAAACTGAAAGATATGAAGCATATTAAAGTGCACAAGCAGTATTGTTGTTTATAAAGTGCAACTAAAGCCAACACATAATTTTTAGTTGTGTATGGAGGGGAGAGGGATTAGAACACTGTTTGTGTTCCCGTTAGGGAGATTTACCCCCACAGAGAGTGCATCTTTGACAATGAACCTGTGTACCATCTATGTACTACATCTGCCCGCCTGCTGCTGATCTTAGACAGTTACTTGGCAGCCAGGGCCGGTGCTGCCACTAGGCAAACTAGGCAGCCACCTAGGGCGCACTGATGCCTAGGGCGCAGGCTTGATCAATCACCACCCCCCTATTTATAATTGCAAAAGCCAATAGCAGGCTGGCTATTGCACCCGCCACTGAGCAGAGGAGCAGAACAGGGAGACAACAAGGGTTTTAATAGCCAGTTTGCGATTGGCCATTTCAAATTAAAATAACCAATAGCAGTCTGGCTATTGTCCCGGCTGCTTACATCCATCTTTCGCCTGTGGAAGCTAACCGGCAGAAGAATGGGGCTGCACGC
>NW_017306361.1:960111-1051910 GCF_000935625.1 Nanorana parkeri | reverse complement strand
GGATTGCTTGCTGCGCCGCGAGAGCGGGTTCCGGGGGGTGCAAGTAGCTGGTCTTGCCTAGGGTGCAAAATAGTCTAGCACCAGCCCTGCTGGCAGCACACCTGTGCTCTGTTCTGGTAACCTGCTGCCGACCTGTTGCTGTGTTGCTGACCCAGCTTGATCCCCCAACTCAATCCATCCAACTTTCTGCTTTCATCTGCTGATGACTATAGCTATGCTGTCAAGTTCTATTAAGCCTGAGTCTCATAGCCGTGGGCACTCGTACCACTCTGCACACTTGTGCCACCTGTTATCTCTATTAGGGTCCCCATGCTGTGGGTGCAAGAGAGGCTATCTTCTAGACATGTGCGATTCGTTTCGTTCCGAATCGAAATTCGGACGAATTTTTGGAAATTCGGACATTCGTATGTATCCGAATTCCGAATTACAGACATAACGAATGCAAACGAATCCGAATTTCCATTTCCGAAATTCGGTAGCGGTAGTTCGAACGTTCGTTTCGTTTTCGGTTCTTATTCGTTTCATATTTGTTTCGTTCGTTGGAGCAAAGTGAAATTAGAGAAGGAGAAAAATATTTTTTCCCCCTCAAATGTCACGAACGAACGAAACGAATAAGAAACGAATAAGAACAGAAAACGAAACGAACGTTCGACCTACCGCTACCGAATTTCATCCGAATTCCGAATCCGAATTGACTTTCACACCCGAATCCCGAAAAACCAAATAACACAAATCCGAATTTAAAACGAAACGAAACAAATTTTCTGGCATTGCACATGTCTACTATCTTCATCATTTTGGGCTCCTAGCCAGGTACATGACAGATGTTCCAATTTTACTTACTGTATTCCCACACATTAGACACATGTGTGGGAATATCCCAAACTCAGCTGAAGGTAACTGTAAAATGCTGTAGACAGAACAGTATGAAATGGATAGTACAATGTATGGGTATAACAGAACATCATGTATGATGTTTATAAATGTTATTATTTTACTGCCTTAGTGTATAAAAGTACATTTTCAGAAAGATTAAGGAATAAGAGGACAAGCCTTGCATGTTTTAGATACCTTAAAGTGACACTAAACTCAGGAATTAAATCTTTTTTTTTTTTTTCCGAATAACAATTTCTTTATTTTCAAAAAAAATGTTTCCAAAGCAGGTTACAAAAAACAAAATGCAAGACATTTCAAGATACAGCGTTACATTTCAGGTATTCAAAGCGTATAAATTGAGATCCCTTCCCTAGTATCCTAGATAGGAATTAAATCTTAAAAATGCATTCAAGTACCTTAACTATTAACAACGATGTAGATTATTTGTGCATCTCTGTAGATCCTCAAATCATCTCTGAATTGGTGCTGACACTGTCCTTCCTTCTGGAGGGTGGCTACTTTTGCTTCCCATGGTTCATGTGTGTGTTGTAAAATAGCCACCACTCCAAACTCAGTCCTATGATAGACTACCATCTCAGATTTCATTTACTAATTTGTATTGAGACTGTAGTCCATCAAAGTAGTGACCTTGGGGCAGTAGTTACTTTACAACACACACAGGGACCATGGGGAACAAAAGTAGCCACCCTCCAGAAGGAAGGACAGTGTCAGCACCAATTCAGAGATGATTTGAGGATCTACAGATGAGTGATACATAAATAATCTACATTTTTGTTAAGGTACTTGAATGCATTTTTAATATTTAATTACTGAGTTTAGTGTCACTTTAAAATATGTTTGTACTTTTTTCATTTCAATATACAACTTGCTAACTCTTTTCTATTAGATGTGTTACATTTGGTAAAACATCTCTTATCACCTATGTAGCCCTTAGTATAGAATAATATTCTTGTAAATCTGTTTGGTAATGCACCTTGGATTAAGAGTTTACAGCATTTGCTACCAGGGTGATATAAGGACATCTGCAGATTGGGCATACATGCTGGCAGTCAGTCCTATCAATTCTATAGAACGGGTTAACCATTAAGTCACCGCTGCCTTTGTCTTGATTAACATATACGCCTTTTTTCTCCTTTTCTACACTCCTGGCAGCCTACCAAAAAGATCCTCCAGAACAAGGGGAGACAAGCAAGGTTAGATTGTGAAAATTAATCATTACACAAGTGAACATACCTTTGGTGAAAAGGCAAAGCGCGTACACTGAATGCACCGTACATTGGACAGGGTTATTGTAAATCAATACTGCTGTACAGCATGTTAGGGTCAACAACACTATTCAGATCGTTGTTTCCACACTAACAAATTAGACAATGCTTTTAACATTTGTTTCCTAATAAAAATGCATGGCTAGTCCTGTCCACTGTGCCAGGCTTAAATGATAATACAGTCTATCTGGACATAATGTGAAATTATGATTGCACATGTTGTGCTATTAATAACTCCATTCTTGGAAGCACCAAGCTCTGTTTTTCAAGAAACATGTTTATTATATGGTCTCTTTTGTTTAACAGCTGCCAGAAACAATTGGTTCAGATTATCTAATTTTTTTAGTTTCAGAGTCCCAAACCCTCTTTTCTGCAGTGGGCTATTAGGAGCCTGGATCAGGATTTCAGCTGTCAAATCCACCTGATAACACAAAAGAGCAGAGTCTGCACAAGATCATGAATGTGTGTAGCTGGACCTGGTTTAGAAATGCCTACAAGTTATATATGTATATTGGATCTTCATTTTATCAAATATTAACCAGTTGACATCCGCGGTGTTAAACCCCCTTCCCATCCAGGCCATTTTTCAGTATTCAGCGCTGCGGTACTTTAACTGACATTTATTCCGTCATGCAGCGCTGTACTGAAATGAATTGTATACCCTTTTTTGGGGACAGATAGAGCTTTCTTTTGTGAGCACATATAGGCGATCGGCAGGCTATGGACCCGCTGATCGCCTATATGTGAAACACCCGGTAACGGGTGTGTTTAATCGCGCGAAGTAGCAGTGCCGTCCGTCCGTCCCGCAGATGTAGCAGTGCCGTCCGTCCGTTTTTTTACTACGGGCGGACGGCAAGAGGTTAATCAGTCTCCTCTGACTATTTTCAGCCAGCAAATGGAGCTTTAGGCTCATTTTCACATGTTAACCTTTTCTATTCTGAAGCTGCTTTGCTGAAATAAAACCTATTATTTACAGAGATCAATAGTTCAAGCTCAAATTCCTTCACACAACTAAATGAGTCATAGAAGTGTCATCTTCCTCCTTCCCCATAGCAGAGATTTCAACCTAGGGAGAAGCTTACTAGGGTGATCTAGAAGTGGCATGTAAATAGTAGAAGTGGCTAATTTAAATAAAGGGTTTTGTGTGTCTAATTTGATTAAAGAGAGGTACTTCACTGTATGAACGCTCCAGTTCCACTACAAAGATTTCCTCATGCAGCCAATTCTTGTAATTATCAACATTTCTGAAAGTTACTAAATGTTTATTTACATCTAAATGCTGCAGTCTCCACCTGCAGCTGTAAAGGGACACATTCAGTACCGTGCTGACACCACAACAAGCACATCTGGGGAGATGTAATTACTACCATACTTACACTGCCAGAAACACATCCACAGAGAGACAATCATTTCCACAGTGACACAGACAGTAACATGTCTGCTGAGATATAATCAGTTCTGCAGTGGCACCACCAGGAACTCATCCACAGAGATTCGTTTAATACATATGCTTTAAGATGACCAGTTATTTACTCATTAAAAATGTTGTATAATGTCTGTCAAATTAATTAATTTTAGGGCACACAAATGCAATATAATTAATTGGGGTTTCTTTTCAAAACTTAAAAGACAAGTCCAGTAAATAAATACCTATCATATGTGCCCACAAAACGGCAAAACAACTTTAACAGCTCATCTGTAAATAATGACCTCAGAATTGTTCCTCTCACTTAAGCCAATTTGTCTTTTACATTTGTCGTTTACCCCTCACATGTCAGTGTGCGCAGCGATACCCAATCTTATGCAATTGCCCTATATGTATATGTGTGTGTCCTACATGCTTATGTATGTGCGTGGGGGCAGCTGTATGAATTACCTATATTACCTAATTACCTAAATATTTATTTTATTTATTTGCATTATTGTTTTCTTTCTTTCTTTCTTTCTTTCTTTCTTTCTTTCTTTCTTTCTTTCTTTCTTTCTTTCTTTCTTTATTTCTTTCTTTCTGTCTTTCTTTCCCAAACTAAACAAATGAATATATAGAAAATCAATCATCACTTATGTCCTTCACAATTATACATAATCCCTATATGAATTACACCCTATAAACATTATTAGTATTGCTACTTTTATTCTAAAACTTTCTTTCTTTCTTTCTTTCTTTCTTTCTTTCTTTCTTTCTTTCTTTCTTTCTTTCTTTCTTTCTTTCTTTCTTTCTTTCTTTCTTTCTTTCTTTCTTTCTTCACAATAGGGCTGATAAGTCCTCTATGTAATTGTACTGTTCAGTAACAAGTCCTCCTTATGGAGACAACAGGGGTCTGCACTGTACCTGAGCTGATCGAGTACTACAGACAGTACCTGACCAGTTCCTACACCTTTAACAGCTGGCTGTGAACCTGGAAGTGCTCCCAGCTCAGTGCTTCTGGGTTCACAGCAAACAGGAAGCATCAGTAAAGAAATGTTTATCGATCCTACATTGCTCTGCCATTCTAAATGCCACTTACCACCCTGAATGCCTGGAGAGCTGCAATGTGTCCTGCATAGAACATTTTCCTAATTAATATCAATTATTGAAATAACCGTTTTGTTCTTTATGTTGTTTTAAAAGAAATAACACTGTAATCTTTTGTGCACATTACTTTTGCAGAAGGTATTACAACTCATTAAAGCCTTGTATTTCAATACACACATTTATGCTGCACTGATGAAACTATCTTTCTTGCAGTGTTTAAGTTAAAGCCAGAAAAGTAATTTTCATACACATGTCTTCTAGAAGTTTAAAAAAAAAATGTGTCCAAATTACCACTCTTATTTGGCATCTCTAACCTTTCTATCATCAGTTGTTTCTCTCAGTTGTTTCAGTTTCAGATCCACTGGTTCTTTAAGGGAGACATGTGAAGACAGAAATAGAAAAAAGCTGCTATTGCTCACTTATTTTTACAGGTACAGAGTCCAGGGCTGTCATTCTGTGTCTGGCTGCACTATCTTGTGAGTCACTGACCTGCATCAAGCATGTAACCAGTAAAGTCTGACATTTCTGAACCTGCCTGCTTGTTCAAAGTCAGTGACTCATTAGAAAGGGAAGTCAGGAGCAGAATTACAGCTGTAGAGCCTTCACCTTTAAAAGCAAGTCAGTAATGGTAGCTCCCATATTTCTACCCTCAAACTAACCTTTTAATGCTGTCCATCCACATCACCTCTTGTTTCTCTAGCTATCATTTTAATGAGAAATCCTGGTTTATTTAATTAAGTATTGAATAGATTTTTCCTTTCAGTCCAAGGAATTCTCAACACTTTTCTCCAGCACCACAATTAAAAAGCATTGATTTTCCCATGCTCAGCCTTTTTAACAGTCCAACTTTTACTTGCATATCTAACTGCAGTGAGGACAATAACTCTACTATAACTTGACTATATGAACCATTGCTTTTCAGTATCTTGACCAAATGTACCATAGTTGCCAAAGATAAATTCATTTAATAATGTCATAGATTTAGTCAACAAGTCAACAGCTACAGACATCTCACAGCCGATAAAAGTGGTCTATCACTGCCTCCACTTCTCCCTCTTCTGCTGACATAGCCATATTTTCTTTTGTTCTCTTTAACAAGAGTATCTTGAAATTCTTGTTTTCAGCAATCAGGAGTAGTCTGCATATCTGAGGCTATTAATATTTATTTCATCACTTTGTATTCTCACATCTGAATCTTCTAGCTGCCTTTAAACATAACTTCTTCCACATCTCAGAAAAACCTAAAGGATGTGTTGGATAGAACAATCAGGCTAAGCTTGGTCCACTGGAGAAAGAAATTGTCATCTACTCTGATATCCTATCCTATTTAGTCCTGACCCCAATAAATAATGAAATATGTACAAAATCATTGCATATACCCGTTAATTAGCTCACCTGCTAAACATAAAATATGATTGATTCAAAAGGTTTATTTGTTTGGGCTTACTCTACATACACTAGACATCTGATTACCTTAGTGTGGTAATACAAAGGCAGAAATATTCCTTGTTTAGAATTCATATAATAAACTACTGTTATCTTTTGTTGACCTTATTGTGCTTGATCACGAGTAACCATATTTCCTCTTAAAACACATTTCCCACTGGTTCCTCCTTCCTTCAAATGAACTTGGTGGGAATCGACTGCACTCTATGAAACTGAGGTTTCTTCAAGGGCAGCAAAGGAGGATAAATCTTTCTCTGTATGGTTCATTGTTACAGTTTCCACTTATGTGAAGTGCAAGAGGTTCTAGAGGCGTTTGAGAAGCATCTGATAAGTGCGGAAGCACAGATGTGGCATCCACTTGACAATAAAAATAAAGCAGCTCAGCTGCTTATCCACAGATTAACTGTATGTCAATGTATGGACAACTGTGTTTCACTGGTTTTCACACTATTTTTAAGTTGACTTAAAAAATTATAGTGCCATAAAGTGAGCTTATCTACACATAACCCATGATATTTGGAAACTTCACAGCTGTTGTGAACAGAACCAACTAATAGCTAAAAAAGAAGTAACAGACTAAAGTGTAGATTTGTATTTAAAAGGACCATATCCGTTTGATGCAAGTCATTACCTTTTCTTTATTGGTCAAAAATGGAGAGTAGTTGATGTTAGAAAAGCTTACCTCTCTATATAGAAACAGATGACCCAAATATTCTGTAAGAGTCTGGTGCAGAGTGACCATCTGAGGACATTTCTCCTATGTAACATCTTTCTCTTCTTCAGCCAGTGGTGCAAGGGCAGTCAGGGGAGGATTGGCAGTATCATTATTATTATTATACAGGATTTATATGGAGCCGAAAGTTTGCGCATCGCTATACAATATAAGGAAGACATTGCAGTTATAATACTGGATGATTTGTTCGAGAAAGTGATAGTTCACTGGTTAGCGGCAACTGTTGAATTAATTTCATGCATATAGGGGCCAATTTATAAATGTTGCATCCAGTGCATAGCTGAGCAGATGCCGTTTGCACAGCACTAGGAAATTCCTATGTTCCTCAGCACCATCTATGGCTCTAGTGCCGTGCGAACGGCATCCACCCAGCTACACACTGGAGGAAACATTTATAAATCAGACCCATAGTATTATCAACATGCCATTTATTTGTCCAAAGTTAATTGCCACCTGAGATAAACTGATGCAAGTCCATCAATCCACCTACCTATGGTGCATTGGAAAAGTTCAACATACCAGATGGTATAGTGCTCAATTGAGTATGGGTGAGTCTAAAACACAGGTTGTAATAATGCTTTGGATCAAAACATCTGCATTACAATGCAAAGTGTGTAAGTCTTAGGGCACTACAATCTCTGAAAATCATCTCCCATACAATGTATCTAATGGAGTTATATACACAAAGTTCACCCAAGTTGAGAATTTACATAAAAACATGATAATGTACCAAACATGTATTTGATTGTTTCATGCAGGGAAACAATCCAAGTATTATTCAAGCCATCATTCTTATATGTCAGGATCTAACAAAAGCGATTGTGTACATATAATCTAAGATTAGTCTGCTGCCAGTCAAACAACTAGCATCCTGGGGGAGTTAAGTCATCGATTAGCCTCTACCAGTTTCCCCAGTCTCAGCTGGCTACTTAGATTTTGTTTTTCTATGAATAATAAATGGTTTTAATGTTGTATTTTATTATTAAAGTGATGTTTGTTACTTGTACATCTGGACCAGGTTGTAAAGATTTTTTATATTTCATATGGAGATGGTTGTTGTTGTGAGTCCTTGGTAGTCCCAAGTTATTTGTAAAACTTTTTTGAATTAGACTGTGTTGCCCTAGATGTCCGTGGATGTGCTGCATTCCCTCAGTCATGGAGTGTCAGTTGACAGAGGAGAAACAATACAGGGAACTTCCTTGTGTAGTAAATAGACATGTGCGATTCGGTTCGTTCCGAAATTTGTTTTGGACGAATTTTCGGAGATTCGGATGCATCCGAATTCCGAATTACAGCTAAGACGAATGCAAACGAATCCGAAATTCCCGATTTCCCGAAATTCGTTATTGGACGAATTCCGTTGCACCATTGACACCATTTTACCTCTACAACTTGCAAGTAGTTGCCATTGTGAAGTTTGCTGGTTCAAGTCCAGCCATTGGAGAGTAAAGTGTTTTTTTTTTTCCATAAACGAATTTCGTCAGAAACTAATTTAATTTCGGACCCGAAAAACGAAACTAAACTAAACGATTTTTTTTTTTTTTTTCAAAACGAGACTAAGCTAAACAAATTTTTTGCTGGTGCACATGTCTAGTAGTAAATGTATTAAAGTCATAAAAACACTGCTGCTACAACAGTGGTAAAAGCATAACAAAGTGGCTCCGCAGATACTGCCCGATGTTTTTCATCATGAGACTTTCCCAAGGGCTTCCTGCTGATGCCATGCACATATACCATATATCTTTTCTGTCACAGAGAAAAACTGAGAGAGTTTTAGGACAGCGATTTCTATGAAACGCTAAAAATATAACAAATACATAAGATACATTATATTAACTGGTGAATATTATATTTCAGAAGTGACAGGTACTCTTGAATAGTCTGCAAAGCATACCCCAGGTGGTACAAATACTGACTGGTGAATATTATATTTCAGAAGTGACAGGTACTCTTGAATAGTCTGCAAAGCATACCCCAGGTGGTACAAATACTGACTGGTGAATATTATATTTCAGAAGTGACAGGTACTCTTGAATAGTCTGCAAAGCATACCCCAGGTGGTACAAATACTGACTCGTCGAAAATTCACGCTGTGAAATGTGAAATTATATTCTTGGCCATAGAAACCATGTACATTTTATGACTAAGTCGGAAAGTGCTCTTTGGTTAGTGAAAGCTCAGTTATGATTGGACACGTTCCTGGCAAAAAGCCTTAGTTTTCAGTTTTTCAGTCGGGACTTAAGGGGCATATTTAAAAAACAGCAAACCTGACATTTACCAAACATTCACTGCGGGTAAATGTTGCTGATGATTGACTCACCACCATTAAATGTTTGATGGAAGTCACATTCACTCCTTTCAAAAAAATATCTCTGTATAATATTTAAAACTTGTTTTTGCAGTTTCAGAGAGAGTGGGGAAGGATTACATCCCTTGCCAGGTTTTACAGCTGTCCTTGACTCCATTAAAGATATTTCCCCTTGGCCCCCAGTCACACATTATTGGTTTTAAAAAACAATGCTAGGGCGGCGTCCGCGTGGTACAAAAAGGACATCCCTCAAAAAAGTCCTAGCACATTTTCTTGGCAGATTCCGCACGTTTGCGGCTATTGCTATAGCCGCAAATGCACGGAATCCGCAAGTATGTGACCATTTCAGCATTTTTGGGGAAAACGCTACCGCTATGTGTGAATGGAGCCTTTCTATCTTTACTGGGGTCAACTTTTACCCCAGACAAAAAGTAAAGGAACTGCAACACAGACAGAAGTAATTGTTATTGTTGTCTGTTTTCCTGTTGCAGATTTCCTCATACTTCCTACCTAGTAAAAGGTTTTACCCAGAACAGAAAGTAAGGGTAAATCTCTAACGGAGCCCCAGATAGCTGTAAAACCTAATAGGGGTTCTATCTCTCCCCTACTCTATACAAAACGACAAATAATTACTAAAGCATACATTAATTATGGATGGGCTAAAGTTCAAACCAAACCCGGTCCAGGTGCTACCCAATCAGCTGTTGGTGCGGAGTTCCCTGCCTACAGCTTGATGTAAGCAAAAGTTTTGCCTTGCAATGACGTAATTGACCTTCTATGGCTACATGCCTACATTTGGTAAAGGACATTTAACTTATAAGGCTATGTGGCCATATTAGGTAAATTACATCAACACAAACATCCATCCCTTTGTTTACATGCAGCTGCGGGGCAGAGAATGCATGTGCCCATGGCGCTTCCTTATTTGGAGGAGCTCAGGTTCAGACCTCAGGGAACCTGAGCTCCTCCCTAAATGTTAAGCTTTGCTAGTTATAACTGCATGTAATCCTTCTTTTATATATTTTTTTATTCACCTACATTTACAATATTTAAAATCAGGAGAACAGTGGAGTGTCTTTACTAGCCACTAGCATTAGGCACCCTTGTTATAAGGCTGCAAATATAATACTTAATGCAATTAAATCAGCCTGACTTTTGTGTGCTTTCAGATCTGCAAAATGAGGAGGCCACAAAATGGATTTTTGATAGTCATTCCTACTCATCCCCTTTGTTCCAACTTGAGCAGCCAGTGATGGCACCCTAAAGGCAAGCATGGTTTATATCAACAGTTGATGTGCAGTGCTGGTGAGTTTTCATATAGAAGGATTACAAGTAATTACACATCACACACACTCATATACCATCTAAAATGTATCACATTGGCCTTGAATTCTTCATAAATCTGGCCAAAAACTTTACAATCTGATTTTATGAAGTCTGCAAGTCTCCCTTAGATTCACCAACACCTATATATAGTGGTAGATAGCCTACCTAAACAATCTAACCATTATATATCCGGAGTCCCCACTCTAAATAGTTGTTGGTAAATGTAAAGGAGATCATACAAACAAATTATAGCATTTGTTGCAGGCTTAAGGAACAATCTTTTAACCACAATAAGTAACCCATTGTGAAAAGCTGTAAAATTAAATTGTGCTAAATAACAACCTTACATTTTTTTTAAATGTGCACATTTTGTCACATTGAAATGTTCTGGAAGAAAGTGTTCTCTGTAGACAAAAAGCCTTATAAGTTTTAATTAAAAATAGACCCTGTTTACAAATAGAGAACATAATTACTATTGAAAAGATACTGTACAAAAAAAGAGTAAGCATGAATAAGTTATTGGAAAGGCTGTTTGCCATCTGTTGCTGATTTTCATGGACCGCTGTAAAAGTGACTGCTAGAAAGATTATATATTATTCATAATTAACCTGCAAAATAATCCATTAGACATTGTCTGGATGCAAAATATCCTTTACGTGGCAACAACTACAATATACTACCATGGAATAACATGTTTATGGAGTCTCTGCAGGAGGGTGTTATGATTTTTGTGATTTAGGATTTTGTGTTGCAAAAAGAGGGTATTTTGGAGATTGGGGTTTTTTAGGCACTCGAGACAATAGTTTAATATAAAAATTAGAACTTTTATTCAATACATGATTAAAAAGACGAGCTCATATTTATAAAAAGGAGAGAAAAAGCCGATTCAAGGAGAACAACAACAAGCTCCACCAGAATCCTGAATTATGACTAATTGTAGTCACATAAATATATTATTAGATTCATGCAAACAGATTTTTATTGTAGGTCGCACCCCCTACATTCTGGTTGGCATATCCTAGTTGACTAAACAGCCGAGAAGTTTAATCATAGTATTTGACATCGAATCAAGATGGAACAAAGGATATTATTGGGTGTTTTACATTCATATATAAAATATAAATTATATGTGAGCCTAGTTATGGCCTCTGTAGGTGCACATTGCCTTCTTGTTTGGTTGTTGCCTTTTGCTGATCATTATTCTCATTTGTCTGGCATTTTTTCTGTCTCTGCTGATTAATCGTTGTTACCGACTAATGATTATGTAATTGTTGGATGATACACTTTGGACATTAGGGTGCATTTGATTCCCTCACTATGTAATTATATCTACTGACACCATCTCTAATTAGATATTAACCAGTTGACTTATATGATTGTTTTTTTAATTTAATTTAGAACACCCTCAGACCTGAGGAAGCGAGGCAACACGCGAAACGCGTCGTCGCTACTCCACCAGTCCCAATCTCCTGAATTAAAAAAACTGTGAGATTATACCTCTCTTTGAGACTTTGTATACAATATAATATGCAGCAACGCACTAGTGACTGTTAATGGTTGACATGGCCAGTTGACTCGACAAAGAGACTATAAACCATTGTTAGGATAGCAACCTTGAACCAACTGTATCTAACAATCACCTTTTTCCAAAGGCCATACCAAATACAATTAGAGGTAATGGATGGTCGCAAACACCCAATAATATCCTTTGTTCCATCTTGATTCGATGTCAAATACTATGATTAAACTTCTCGGCTGTTTAGTCAACTAGGGTATGCCAACCTGAATGTAGGGGGTGCGACCTACAATAAAAATCTGTTTGCATGAATCTAATAATATATTTATGTGACTACAATTAGTCATAATTCTGGATTCTGGTGGAGCTTGTTGGTGTTCTCCTTGAATCGGCTTTTTCTCTCCTTTTTATAACTATGAGCTCGTCTTTTTAATCATGTATTGAATAAAAGTTCTAATTTTTATATTAAACTATTGTCTCAAGTGCCTAAAAAACCCCAATCTCCAAAATACCCTCTTTTTGCAACATAAAACCAGGGGTGTGGCATTCTTCTTTTAAACACCGTTTCTACCCATTCCCCCTTTTCCCCATTTAAGTGAGTTAGGATTTCACCAAATCTTTTTGGAGATGTCCTGTTGCATGCTTCTTATAGGAGCACCAATCTGGGAGGGTTTGGATGCAAACACCCCTTTTCTCATAGCCAATCAGCATAGGTGAGAATTGACCTACAGGGTTATTCACAAAAGGATGACGATTTTGGATAAGGCAGGAGAAGTGAACAATCTAGGACAAAATAGCTAAACTGGAAAGTGAGCTGAATTGGATAATTTTTCCAAATCAGCTATTTTGGCCTAGATTGTTCACTTCTCCTGCCTTCTCCAAACTCTTCCCCCTTTTGTAAGTAACCCTGTTAGAACCCAGAGTCCCTGAGGATGGAGTGCTGGGACAGAAAGCACTAAGGCAAAGTAAGATGCTGATTTAGTGGATGATGTATTATTACCTACCTCAACCAAAGTCATAGAGAGTATGTATAGCCATTTGTTCTAGTTTTGGTACAACAGGTAAGAGTTCCAAACCCAGTCAGATTGTTTTTTCTCAATGTGTGTCCCTTTGGGGAGATTCTCCTTCATTTCTTGTTCCAGAGCATCAAGAAGATATCCTCTCTTACACATATTTCACTGGAAATCTTACCCTCAGCACTTTCTGTTTTGATGACAGTTGTCACCAGAAAGAAAATAGAGGAATGAAGCTTCCTAGTTGGGACAGGCAGTTCCAAAATTCAGATAAAGGGTTACCAGATGGCTGGTTAATTGAAACCAGAAAGCTCTTCCTTCAGGGGATCCCAGAAGAAGCGTTGAATAAACGCTTCTCTCACCAATTTACTTAACGTGGACCTAAACTAAAAAAATTGTAAATTTGATATGTTATAAGAAACATCAACCGGCGTTAAACGTGACTAAGTGGTGCCCTGAAAAATATTCCTATGTATTACATAGGCACTTCCTGTGCCCAAAGCCAGTTAGCTGTATATTTGCAGTATGAGATTATATTAAGCACTGTACCTCTGACTACTAGTCTCACAATATTTAGAGTGACATTTGGTGATGTCACTGCTGTTCTGTTCACTGTTCTCCTTCCTAAAGAGATAGCAATACCTGAAAAATTGCAATACAAGGACCTTCATGAGAAACAACCATGCTCATTATAAGAAAAGCTGGTGCAGGCAAGAGCAGAGGAAACACTATCGCATCATAGGGGCTGAACATTTTTCTCCTAATTCAGACATATCCTGCTATGAATCATAGAGTTATTATCAAGTGAGCAGGTACCTCTTAATGTGGTCTTGGTATCTAGGCTTTAAAGACCTCTGGTCATACATGGGTTAAAAAAGAACTAGATTGTAGAAGCTGTAGTCAGAAAAACAAATAACCAGTTAACAGTATTACATGTAGGCTTCCTGCTGATGAATTTATCCCCAATACTGACTTACCATACCTTGTTCTTCACTGTATCTCTGTGTGGAGGTGGCCATTCTGGTGGAAGAATGCCTCTATACCTGTAACTGCCAGGTACGTGTACAGCTTGAATTTTGACTGCAATAGATAGCTTCTAGGACATGCAGATTCTTGATTTAGAACATGGCTGTTTAGCTGTGGCAGTGTGTTTTAGGGTAATTGTCCTGCTGGAAGGTGAATTCCAGATCTCTTGCAGACAGGGGCAATTTGTTTGCTCTGTATTTGACTCTACCCTTCTTGCTCTCAACCCTAACAAGCTTCCCAGTCTCCTGGTCACTGTTGATTAAAAGTTTAACCAACATGATTCCGCCACTGCCATAATTCACTGCTTTACCACGTTTCTGGTATTTTACACATGGCCTTTGACAAAACCCATAAAGGATTTGATATACTTTTTTGGGAGTGGATTTCTTCTTGTCACTTTTTCATAAATACCTTCTTGGTGGAGTGTATAATTTATAGTTGCCCTATGGACAACTCTGAATTTCTGCAGTTCTTTGGGAATATTTTACATAATCTGACATACTTTTTCACACATGCTAAACACTTTAACACCAGCACTTTCTATTTTCTAACTAGGTAATAAAATGTTTTCTACAGAGAAGGTACAACATCTTGGCACACTTTATCCCAACAGTAAAATGGCCTAGTATAAAGCCACTACATTGGCTACAATTATACAGACAGAGTATAATTGTTTAATGAACTGCTATGTTTTGCAGTGTCTACAGTAAAATGCTAAAACATACATTAGATGTCATTTAGCACCTTTAGTCTTAGAGACTTTACTGAAACTGAGCTGCAGATCGGTTGGAAAATGCCCGCTCTAAGGAGCCTTAACATATTTATGTTTCAACATGTTTTGAAGGAATCAATTTAGTTCAATTAAAAGGTGACACTGCATCAATAGAGAAAAAAACGGCATACAAGATTTTTCAACAAGTACTGGCCCAGTACATTAATTTCATCTGCCCTAATGGCCAGTTCATCCGTGTAAACGGGAGAAAGAAATAGTGGTTGTTTAGGTCACCAGGTTTTCTGAAATGTAAATATGGCTGTGCATCTCCTATTTTGTGTTTGGGGTCTATGACAGATAGGCAGAGAACAATTATTACTGGCCCTTGCATCCTAACTATTATTTGGGAATCTATGAGGTATGACTGTTAAACATACTAAAATAAATCTCTTGACACAACAAATCTGAAAGGACAGTTATTGTATTTAAGAGGAACTTTACCCATATATAACAAAAAAGGCACCTTTAGAAATGTTTAGTAATGACAATCTACAAACACATGCTTCTAGATAATTGCCAGCTTTTTATTCTTTGCATACTTTTCTCTTTTCCTTCCCAGAGGGCAATTTTAATTATGGGCAGGTTATTATATCTCCCTTTACTTCCTGGAAATCTGGCACATGTGACTAGAACATGTGACCACGCACATTATCTCAGGGGAGCAAAATGCCTTTTCCTGAGATCTCCTGAGATTACAGATGAGATTTTCCAGCAATGCTCTGCTGATGTAACCATCCCAAGATGCAACGATTGGGCACGATTACATAATGTGTGCCAAAGTGGGCCAGGAGGTAGAAAAAAGAAATTGTAAGTAAAATTTAAATTTGCTTGTTTAGCTAATGAATGTAAGATGATTTCATATCAGCCTTCAGAGCTGTATGCTGATGTGATTTTTAGTCAAAGGGGGTCACTTAATATGACAATTTATGGACATAGTTGATCAAGCAATCACTCCAATGCAGTGTACTCTTTGACTAAGCATTGCTAGAAAAAAATCATATGACACATGTATATCTACACAATGGTTTAATTATTGAATATATTACATTTTCTGATTAAAAATTCAAGCATTTAAAATCAGTAATGATTTCATTAAAATGACACCAGTAATGACTAATATGGATGTAATATGTGACTTTATTTGCAACACAAAACCCTGGTTTCTATAAACTGTCTTGCCAGTCAGCTAAGGTGTTTGCATTTTAATGATTTGGGTTTTACCCCATGCTGCTGCAAATATATTCACATCTTAGGAAAATAAGAATCTCTCATTATCATTCACATAATGAATTGCTGAGCTAAGTGGATACATTATTTAAAATATCATACAAACATGTTTATTTTCTGTGCCAGCGCGCGCAAGAATGTGAGCTACAACGATTGCTCACTAACAATTCAAAGCAGAAAATTATGAATAGATCTGGACACATTATCAAGGGCTGAGCTGGTATGAGCCTTTGATTAAACAGTTCTATTTTAGAGACCATGGCAGAAAAAAATTAAAAATTCAAACATTTATCAATGCAGCCTTGATCTCATTTCCACGTTATGTATTTTATTTCAAGTAGAAAATAAAATGTTGAGCATATTATAAAACAGACTGATTGTATGCAATGAAGAATTCTTTAATGTCAAGTTGGCTTTATATTTTACGGTGTCTATTTTGTGGTGATTGAAGGAAATAGGCAATCAGTTCTTGTAACATAAGGGCTGTTAAAAAAACAGTAATATTAATGTTTGGAACTGTATAGTAGGAGGGCCCTTCATGAAGGCCTTTCATTTAATCGAAAATCACATTCTCTGCATTAGGCTCTAAGCCCCATGTACATAAAAGTCACCAAAACCTAAAGATGTTTCAGAAGCTTACATCTCACATTATCAAAGTGGTGTTATACATGCTCACTGGTACCAGTTTATTTATTTCATAGGTATATTACCTGTTAACTCCTACTGTGCACTAACTCTCAGTTAGACATGCATACATACAATATTTGCAAATATAGGAAATAATATTTCATCCTTTATAAATAGAATGCATAATGGTTAGGGTTATTTTGAGCAGAGACTAAAAGAATTAAAAATACCTCCAACCGAGTCAGCACATAGCACTGTAGAGCCTTCCTATAACAGAAGGCATTCACATGTCCCATACCATCACATATCCCAAAAATAAGAGAATTATTCCCCATTTTAAGACAGTGGGTGGAGTTATACAAATCATTGATTTACGCCCCAATGGTCAACTGCATTGCTGGTACATAGTGGGAATAGTGCCTATTATTATAGCTATTCCAAAACCAATTATTCCAAACTGCACACAACTGTTTTAGCCCTCACTTTCTGGCTTAAAAAAGAAGACGAGCTCTTCGAAACGCGTAGCCGCATCGTATCCTGTTACACCCTCGCTCTGTGCCACAGATTGCCTGTTCGCCTCTGCCCGTTTCTTCCCCGACACACCGCTCGTTGTTTTGGGCGTCCCGCTCGTGCCCTCGAGCGTTTGGAGTCTCACCACTCTCACCGGCCCTCCCGGCTCTCCCGCCCGCAGTGTCCATTTCCAGGCAGTCGTCAACAGTACCAGCTCTGACACTTGCCGCATGCCTGTGAGCGGTGTGTCTTCCTCCGCCCAGTGCTCCTCTGACACACTGCTCGACACCCTAGGCGTCATCTTGGGTTCCCTACTCACCCACCTCCGATCCATTCGGCGTCCATGACCGCACTGACCGTCCATTTTGGGCCGCCGACAGAACATCCACAGACAGCCATACACTCCACACCATCCGGGCCATACCTCTCTCAGTCCCGACAGTGTCAATCAGCCATTCATCCATTTGTGCCTGCCACAACCAGCGATCCCCTTCCATTTAGGACCCCAGCAACACACAGCACTTGGACTCAGGTTTTCACTGCCATTGAGCCCTCTCCAGCCCCAACAGCAGTGACCAACCCATACACCTCCTCGCCTTCCCCCATATCTGTTCACACATATAAGAGAGTCCACAACATTCCTATTATTGGAGGATTCCCATCAATCTACCCCTCGTCAATGATATCACATCATCAGTCACTCCTTGGTAAGTTGTCATTTGCCTCAATTCCTATTTTTATTTTTACAAAAGTCACTGCATGGTAGTAGCGCTTCTGCCCTAATTTCATCTGTTCTTATACACAACTGTTTTAAGCTATCATCAGTGCAGTGTATAGATACAGTTGCTTCTATATTCCAAGCCCTATGCCACAGATGCCATGGTTTCCATACACTGCGTGGAGAATAGCCAAAAAGCCCAAAACAGCTATATGCTGTTTGAAAAATGGTTCTATAATATTAGGCTTTATTGATGCTATAAAGCAGCAATTCTGGATGTGCATTTGGCTATTGGGGCACATCCTTTACATATTAAAGTCAAAAGGTTTTTGGGCTATTTCAAATGCTGATTGAAAAACTGACAATGGATGCTGCTTCTTGATGTTTAAAGGTTTTAGCGTCCTACAGAATCAGCTGGTCCCCTGAATAATGGCACTGATATCCTGTTTTAGGGTGGCTCCTTTCCTTTGCAAGGTCTCTATGGGCCCAACCTCATGTGCTAGTAAGCTCTATCCACAAACTTGCAGACACAGCAAGGCAAGCCACTCCCTTACTCCTCCCTTCTCCAAGCTAGGAAATGGACAGCTGCTGGAGACTTCTCTGTCCCTTGTGATCTTATACTCAACAAGAAGTTCAGGGAAGCAGAGCTGAAAAAGTTGGAGCCAGCTATTCAGAAACATGATGATTGTAAATTGTGCAAAAATGTAAAGGAATATTTTGCTAGGCAATGTATAATTGTTTGGTCTGGATTCCTTATTGAAAAAAATGTGAGAGTTTAATACTACTTTAACTGAATGATAAAAAGTGGCTTATTTTTAAATAAAATATTTGTAGTCTATTTTAGATATTTGTTACATTTCAGTGCTGCTAATCGTCTGCAGGCTCTTTGTAGTAATTTCATGTCTACATACATGCATTCCTGCAATATCTTCATGGCATTTCTCAGGGCGGGTTTCTTGATGTTGGTAACTGTCAAAAAATGTCTCCCTAACGTGTGTTGAAATGGCCATGTTCATTAGAATTTGCTCTGTCACCTTACACGTTAGTCTCTGCTCCAGTGGCGCAGTTGGTGTGTCTGCAATTGTCATGTGGTATAACATCAGGCTCAATTGAAACCACTTTATAACAATATATTTTGGAGCTTGATATGGAAAAATGTAGGGATAACCTACACAAATAAATGATATAAATGCCACATTAACAGGTTCCTGGTTGTATTTGAACCTAAGACTCCAGGGCTGCAATACAATGCAATGCAATGTACCTCTCTGTGCATGGACCTGGCTGTATTTCCTAAGGTCCAAACAATGCTTCAGAGATTTATGATTTATGTAATACAGTGTAAAAGTTTGAAAAAAAGGAAGAAAAAACAAACCTGAATAAAATAATGATTGGAACTTCAACAGCAACGGTTGTCTTTGTTGGGAACTTATTTACAAAAAGATGCCAAGCCATGATTATGTAACTCACATTTCTGTTGAATGTGTGTCAGTTTGTCTATGAGATAAGCAGTGATTTGAGTGAATCTGTTAAATGTGCTCATCAATTTCCATTCCAAGCAGTGCTTTTTATTTTACTTTGATCCATCTGTCCTTTAATATGTTCCAGGTCATTATGTTCCTGATGATAAATTGATGCTAAGTGATGATGTGCGATACATCCAAATGACAGTATTTTGCTTCCCTACAGAAACTTGTAACTGAATGTGTCTAGTTTATTTCTATTGGAAGTTTCACTGGTTTTTCATATTTAACATACATACATGAGTAATAATTTGTGACATCTGAGTCATAAGGGATCATTTACCAAATCACAAAATGAAGTATCAATTTAAAGACACATTTATTTACTTCCGGTTACAGGTTACATAGCAATGTTCACAAAGATCCTTGTCCCCTGAAGTAGCTCTCTACACTAAGGATATATCCCAGGGAGTGTGCTCTGTGAAACTACTTTCCTCCCATTTTCTCCTCAATTTAGAGTCTGCCGAATGTTGCACATTTTGGGGGGTTACCCTTGATCAGTCTTCCAATTGGCTGGTTAGTCCTGGAATCCTCTCAGGCGCCAAAAGACTGCACCAGTGCGATGATGTCACAAAGAGGGGCGGCAACAAGACCAGTTGGAGGCCGGCCCAGACAGATTACTGGTCTCAACTGGAGATGTGCTTTAAAGGCAATGTATAAACTTATAGTGATTTTGTACACAATTCTAGGGCCAATTTGGATTGAAACCACTTTATAACAATATAATTTGGAGCTTGATATAGAAATATGTAGGGATAACCCTAAATAAATACATGATATAAATGCCACATTAATAGGGTCCTGGTTGTATTTGATCCCTAGAATCCAGCAGTGTGATGATGTCACAAAGAGGGGCGGCAACAAGACTAATGGTGGGCCCAGACTGCAGTGCTAAATCACTGGTCTCACTGCTGGAAAAGGCACTAGTGAGAGACATGTGATTGTTTAAAAAAGGTTTTTGCAATGGTCAGAGCTAACCTAGAGAAGGCATGTATAAACATATAGTGGCTTTGTACATAATTCTTTGTGTTTATTATAATTAGGACTATCTCCTTTTGAGGCAGCAGGTGGAGCTTTAGGCTCCTCTTCATGTTCTCGAGCCTCTTAATTAGCCTCCTTGCTATAAAGGCCATTGTTAACAGAAATGAAAAGCTCTAGCTCAAGGGAATTAGTCAGAGCAGTGTCTTTTGCATTTACTTATCACTCTTACAATGGGGTAGCAGTAATGTCAACCACTGCCCCACCAATGATAAATGATAGCATGCCAATGCTCTTGAAAGCAAGAGCATCTGAAATGAAAAAGGCTGACACTCCTGCTCAATTGGGAAGCATCGGCATGTGTGCTGTAATTATTTTAATCTGGAGCACCATGCCCAGTTCATAGGCTAAATATACTAAGCTATGATGTTATTTACCATAATGATCTTTGTTTTCAACTCTCATTGGCTCTTACTGCTAAAAATAAATCCCATAATGGCAAATGATCATTATAGCTTAATGAACTGGACCACTAAACAGATTTACATGAGTTTATGGAATTCTGATTTACTGACAAAGACATTGATCATTGCATTTCATTGCCATCTTTATTCAGCATTAAATGCCTTACAAATGGAAACAGGACCCTGTAGGAAAACCACACATGCATAGTTCTAGTTCCACACATTATATGATGAATTAACACATGAAATATAAAGGAAATTGACAAGACTAATGGGAACAAATGCAGTTTGAATGGCCTCTCATTTATGAACACAGTTTCACATCAATTGAATGAGTTCATGATTTGAGTGTCTCATCTAGATGATATATCGACATCTGACAGCAATGGCCCTTCAGGCAATCATAGCACAGACATGGCAGACTTAATGTAGCTGTGTCCCAGCATGTTGTGTGATCATAGAACACTGTATCCTCAAGGTGAAAGGGGTTAATTTACAATGTTTATTCATCCTTGCTGCTGCACTTATACCCTGTATATGTGTACCTTGTTAAATAAAAACGTATAATCCATGTGTATATTGAGTATCACATAGAGAACATTATTATATTGTTTTAAATGGATTTTCTAGGATAGGGAATAAACGTGAGATTTTAATTGTATGCTAGCTAGACATTTGAATTAAAAATAATTTATGTTTATATAATCGAGGTCATTGAGCAATGCGGACATATCTTTACAATACAATCCAAATTTTTAGACATTTGGAGGAATCTCTGGCCAGAAATCAGAGTAGCAGTAAAAAGTGTTAAAGGGAATATAGTAGTTATGGTCAGTACTAAAAAATACTCATTTAAAAATATATTTTCTGTGTGTGTATATATAAAAACATACAAAACATAATATGGTGTCAAATTTAAAAAAGTTACTAAAATAAAATTTACGCAAACAGTTGCCTTTCAAAAATGGTGCAACTTACATGTTTAACAGAAGAATAGTCTGCCACATGCCATGTTAAATTAGTAAATAAACTAAAACCAATAGAAAAAATGGTTAATAGCATTAGGACAGACTGCTAGGTGAGGTACTCAATCAGAAGCCAAGTAAAGTACAAGCTAAGGTCAGGATTTGGAACCAAACGATCAAGTTGAAAGAATTCAGGATATCTGAAGTAATGGATAGAGGAGCACAAAGATTTAGGAACAAATGGGCTAGATATACAGCAGTTGATTCTGACAACTTCCTGCAGTTTGGGAACAGTTTATAAAACCTGGGAGTCATAATAATAAACAAGTGCCAGAACAGATATAGCCACAACAAGTACTTATTTCTCCAAAGACTGTGGGACTGTGAGACTCTGCTCACCTGAGCAGAAACTATGAGAAGGTATTACAGCAGACAATTAACAACAGTAATTAGATTTATTAGAGTCACAGCTCTCATAAATAATCTGTAGCATTGTTTTATGGGTTTGATGGTTAACAAGAGCTGCAGCTGCCAATAGCAACAGCTTTTTGTTGGCCAACTATAGAATGTTGCTCAGCCAACCCCTACCCTATTAAAATAGCTGAGGTGTGGGATGTAGGGATGCTGAAGTGTTTAATTGTACTTTGGCAGATGCTCCCCAACTGCCTATTATTCTAACAGTATTTTTATTTCCAGATAAAAAGGTTCTACAGTTTGACAACCAACACATTTTTGAAAAGAATGACATTGGGATTTGATAGACACCAAATACAGGATAAATCAGAGTATCTAACTCATTGGCATCTTCTCATATACTGTATCAGTGTAATTACTTTTTTATGAATGTAACACCCTCAGAGAGCAAATTATCAAATATGAATAGTGCTGGGCTTTCGTATTTATAAAGCACCCAGACAAGAATATGTAACTTGCTCAAACCAGTCAACAGGCTGTTTGATTTAAGACTAGTTTATGGCATGACTCTATTAAGAGTTTTAGACTGCTTCTGTACTGTTTTACTGGGATTTATGATGCCCTGCTTTCCATCTAAATGTTCCTGCTTGTGTCTTAATCTGTGCCGTGTTCTAGTTGTGGTGGCTTTCCACCAGAGACAGAAGATTCAAATCAGACCACTTTGTCATTGCCTTGTGCATTTTGGAGAAATGAGCATGGCATTGTGTGCAATACAACTTTCCCATTCTCTGCACTCACTTTGGGGATATCAGTAATCATTATCATCACACATATTCCATATTTAGCAGATGCAGCCAGCTAGTAGCAAGCATGATGTAAAAAAGCCACTTAATGCCCATGCTGACCTACTACTATGCTGAATAGCATGTGTAGTGAAAAGAAGTAGTATCAGATTACATACAGTTACATCAAATCCCATTTCCTCTGCTAGTCGAGAAAGAACTCATCTGTTTTCTGGGTCTACAGGAAAAGTCAATAAGTGCAGTGCAGTGCAGTGCTAGTGCTGGGATTTCTTTTTTGAAAGCCCAACATCCTCTACAGACAGCGAGTCCCAGAAGCACTCTGTTTCAAATATTTATTTGTAAAACAAAGTTTTTACACACATAATAAATATAGATATAAAAGACCACTTTACAATGTATATGAATATATCTAAACATGAAATTTAAACTAATTGACCAAGCTCTGATATGAAGTTCTTTTCAGTAATGTAATTTTTGCCTGTAAAAGATTTTTTAATGTAATTTTCACATTTGTTTATTCTGTACAATATTTCCATTTTTGCATTATTTATCCAGGTTTGTTGATTCTTCCTCTAGCGGCTGATCAGACAAATGGAAATATTACCATCGCTAAATAAATGTGGATGTGAAGGAGTAGGGGAAATATCTGCAGTGCTCCAATCTGTCCTGCTCTCTGTACCCCAGAAATGTACTTTTAGCCCTGAAGTCATGTATCTGCTTTGTAACCCCTTATATCCATCAGACGCTCTGTTCATGTGAAACTACTAATTAGGTTAATAGTAAAATTAATACTGAACCTTTAAAGGAATCAACCTCTGAGTTTCCATCATAATATTACTATAGGATACATATCAGCATTATGCAACTATGGAGTAATTGCTCATAGGAGCCCAATACAGAATTTCATTACTGTTATCTCCATGAGCTATGCAGAAAGGTCACTGTTTTTGGATGGAGGACTAAGGGATCCCCGCAGGTCAGTTTCTTAGGCACTTGGATACACACAAAAAATATGTTGGCAGTGTTTTGACACCTGGCTTCAATTGGCAGCATCACATTTAAATTAAACAACCATCTAAACACCCCATGAGTCATTTAAAACCCACATCTTTTCTATTAGGTGATTTAAAAAAAACAACCTGTAATATTTCTCCAAAGGCATATTTTTATTGTATGACTTGTGCTGTAGTATTAGACAAGCTTTCAGTGTCCTTTGTGCTGCCATTGTAGCTCAACTACAGGGTCTCAGCACATCTTAAAATCTATTTATTAACAAACTATCATTTTCCATGGTGCTCAGCATCTAATTCTTTGAACATTGTTCCTGCCTAAGTGGACTGAGAATCCTAAGCCATTAGCTTGCAGCTTCACAGCTGTATGTTCGATAGGATTGAATGTTCAGAGAATAGACATCTTAATGGAATTTCCATCCTTTAACCATTTGCCTGACAGAGGGAGGATTTACTTGCCATACCACAATTGTGCTGGAGGTCATTCTGCCAAAAACAGTGTTAAAAGGACCCCCCTCCCTTCTCTACAAACATAGCACAGGCCTAAATAAAGCAGAAATAATTGTTTTCACTTCACTGGTTCATAAAACACTGAACATCAGAAAATCCCCAAAGACTCGTCCTTATTGAAGCAGCAACATGGCTATATGGTTTTATTGTTATGCTACCAAAAATGAATCTATTATTTGATTATTAAGTTACATAGTAAGGAGAAACTATCAAAATATCAGCTTTTTCACTACTTCTTAATACACTGGGGATTAAAGCTTCAGCAGTTTTGTTGCACTGCACAGTTCTTTGTTGCCCAATGAGTTGTAATCCACAACAACCAGTTACTTTTAAAAAGTAATTTTATCAGAATTATTTGTCAAAGGTCAATGGCTGAACTTCTAATCTTCCACTGGGTCATTCTGATTACTTCCTGAACGGTTTGTCCCTAATGAAAACTAGTGTATTTTGCAGACAAATTGGGATAACATGTATTTTATATTTGTTACATGTTCATATTTACATAGCATAAGCTTAGAAAAATATTTAAAAAATGCTTCTTGCAGTTTATATTGCTTTTATTTGGGTTACGGCTTTAAGGGTTAACATTTCTACTTGCTTATCTTTCTTTACAATTTTAGGAGAGGCTGTGACGGGGGTTGCGGTGGTTTGACCATTGTATGTTAATTAAGTTAATGAGAGAAACACAAACAACAAATTTCAGCCCTAAGCCTTTCCATTAAGACAAATCACCATGTTGGTGCTGAGAAAAACCTGGAATCAGCCATCATGCCTGCTGTAACAAAACATCTAAAAGGTAAGAAATATGTTTTTTTATTATTTTCCTGCTCTTCCTGGCTGCTTGCCCGGATCAAGGGTCTGGTAAAGGATTTTAGGGGGGACCGCACACTTTTCTTTTGTTTTGTTTTGTTGTTGTTGTGGAGACCCCCTTATAATTTCTACCAGACCTAAAGGGCCTGGTATCGATTTTAAGTTACCGCAAAGTTTGGATTCTTTTGCATTCGGTAATTGTTTCATTCAGAAATTCAGATGCATCCGAATGTCCAAATTCACAAAAATGCGTCTGAATTGGTGCACAAAACAAAATGTACATGTCTATTAGTGACGAAAGTGTGGCTGTGAAACATTGGAAGGTGGTGAGTCATCGTTATTTACACTTAAAGTGGAACATTACCCATATCTTCAAAATAACAACAAAGGCACCTTTAGAAATGTTTAGTAATGACAATCTACAAACAGATACTTATAAATAACTGCTGGCTTTTTATTCTTTGCATGCCTTATATTTATTTTCCTACCTGTTCTTCTCACAGTGGCCCTTTTTACTAAAAGCAGATTAATCCTCCACTTTACTTCCTGGAACTCCAGCACATGTTATTAGGACATGTGACCATACACATAATCTCAGGTGAGGAAATGCCCTACAGATGCGATTTCCCAGCAATGCACTGCTGATGTTATCTTCCCAGGATGCAATGCTTGGGCACCATTACATCACTTTTGTCAAACAGAACCAGGAAGCAGAAAACAATAAATTGTAAGTAAAATGAAAATATGTTTGTTTAATTAATGAATGTAAGATGCGGCATGCAGAGCTGTATGCTGATTCGATTTTTAACCAAAGGTGGTAAAGGTCCACTTTAACATCCCTGGACAACATGATTGATGCTGGGTTTATATTGCTGGATGACATTGGCATTGGATTTACAGTAGGGAACATTATTTACATTTTATTAATTTTTGCTGTTGTTATTTAACAACTTTTTCACGGGTGTCAGTGTGTTTACAGTTGACATTTTTTGGGAATAAGTAATAATGGGGTACTAATGTACCCTTGTACTCATTCCCCTGGTAGGGGGTGGTTATCTGGAGTTCCCTTATTATAGAGGGGCTACCAGATTCCTATAAGCTTCTCCCCCCCCCCAACAAACCCCCACAACCTTTTTGGAGGACTGGATATGGGGAAGATACCCTTGTTCTTAAACACTGGGACAAGGTGTCTTGCAAGGGGGAGGCTTTGCCACCCTTCTTCACAAGGTACCCCTGATCTGGTCTGGTATCAAAAGAGGGTGTGCACACTTGCTGCCTTTTCTTTTCTCGCCACCCAGGCTACATGCCTGGATAAGGGTCTGGTTGGAATTTATAAGTAGAACCCCATGCCTTTTTTTTTTCAAGTGACAGTACACATTTTAGAAATTAGGAAAAATATTGTTAGGTTCCTTCAAAAATCAGCATCCCTTGTTTTATATCATGAACTTGCTGTCACAAACTATACAGCATTGAAACTGTGTTTGCTGCCTTGCTGAATAAACAAGCAGGACAAACCTATTTGTACACCGCTGCAACTCCCAGAGTTTGTCCCCCTTATACTTTCTAATATGGTGCCAGTAATAAACATCTTTGCCCCAATCATCAATAGAGATAAGCAGAGTGATTTTGGTCAAACTGATTACTGATTTTGCAGTTGGCAAAATGTGACAAACGTGAAAACATTTTGCGGTGTATATAAAAACAATTTGCAGAGTCATTCATCCTGCAAAACGCCGTAAACATTTGTTCTATATGAATGGAGGCACAAACAAATGTTCCTAGTATATTTTCTTTCCAAGGTGAATGCAACATCATGAAAATACTGCATTATGGCCACTAAGTGGAGCAGAGGAAATACATACTTATTTCCTATGATCCACAGCTCCAGCTAGTGGCCATCATGTAGTATTTTCCTAACATTACATTTGACTTGGAAAGAAAATATAATATTCACTTTCTTTTTGCCTCCATTCATACAGAATGAATGTTCACAGAGTTTTGCAGGATGAATGGCTCTGAAAATTGTTTATAAATACACCCCTTATTTTGCCTACGGAGCTGCTTAGTTGAAAAAAGCTTGAAAAAAGTATTTTTTTTTGTTCCCTATGTTGGGGTATTGAATTGGTAATTGTATACTGTGGCTTTAACATATTTCATTTTACTTTTTTCCACAATTAAATCTTTTTTCTGTCTGTGAAAAATTTGACGGGGGCCATTTTTGGCACAAGAACCGGTCTAAGCAAGTTGAAAGGAGATTCGCAACCCCCAGAAGCCATTTAAAACCAATTGCACCCTTAAAAAAAATACTTTCCCCATCACTTCAATGCATTTCTCCTAGATGGGGAAATCACAGAAATCACCAGATTTTCACAGAAATTTCAGGGACATAAAGCCCCTCATTTTTGCTCATCCTATTCCCTACCTCTCAACATCACTAAATGCATTTGTTAAGCTATCCTAGACATCCTTGTTTATACAGGCAGCCAAGGGGTAGTAACAATAATCATATTTGGCAAGCAGCACTGTCCGCCAAACCCATCATGGCCGTGGCACGTGTATCATTATTATTATTATACAGGATTTATATAGCGCCAACAATTTGATCAGCGCTTTACAAAAGCATGGAGACAGTACGGTTACAATACAGTTTACAATACAATACAGTTTCAGCACAATAGGGTTGGGAGGGCCCTGCTCGTGAGAGCTTACAATCTAGTAAGAGGTGCAAGTGATACAAAAGATAATAATTGTTTGGACTGAGTTATTGGAGGAAGTAAAAGGCAGTTATGGTGAGATGAGATAGGGTTTTTAAGGATCGCCTAAAGGTGATTAACCACCACCTGTTTTACAGTCTAGATTGAGCTGAGATGCATGGGAATTTCCTATATTTCTCTGCTCCATCTAGTGGCGGGAATTTTTGCAAACTTTTGCAGAGCATTTGTGAAGCTTTTAGCAAGCCTTAAGTAGCTTTCTTGAAGTCTTTAGGGCTTGTTCACTCCAGGTGTGTTGGGGTGGGCAGCCTTTTCCAGTGCAGTTCCAATGCAAAAACAAGCCAAACTGTTTTGTTTACAATGAGCCCAGTTCACACCACTGCAATGCAATGCAATAGTATGCACAGAAAAAAAGGTACTTGGTGTTCACACTGGTCTTATACAAGCTGAAACCCATGTGAACTAGACTGAAGATACATGGCAACCGCACAGTTTATAACTAGCCTTTGTAGCAAGGTGCGCACGGAAGGGCTTACAACAATACAAAACACAGAAGTTTCCCAGTACAATTAACAGCTAGCCTGTAACAAAATAAATTGCCTTGTCTAACAGTATGCCTTAAAAACAGAGGTTTAGCACAACATTTTCAACAAATATGTTGAAGCCACATTGCCTCGTCAAGGCTCCTCCGTGCTGTGTGGTCCCAACTCTAAGTATTTATAATGGAGCATATTTAAGCAGTTGATAAATTGAATACAGGTATGCCTGGAGGGAGCCCACTCCTCCATAAAGCACAGGGATGCACTGGAGGTCCAGCAATCCAAAATGCAGACTGGGGGTCCTAGTGTATCCCCACACAAAATACAGCCAAGCTAAAGATATATGGCAACCACAAAATTTTAAGTGGGACCACACTGCACGGGGGTGCCTTGACGAGGCAGTGTGGCTTCCACATATTTTTTGTAAAAAGTTGTGCAACTAAAACCTCTGTTTTTAAAGCATACTGTTAGACAGGGCCAGTTGTTTTGTTGCAGACTAGTTGTTAAGTGTACAGGGAAACTTCTGTGTTTTGTATTGTTGTAAGCCCTTCCGTGCGCACCTTGCTACAAAGGCTAGTTATAAACTGTGCGGTAAGTGTGCTAGGAAACGTCTGTGATTTGTACCATGTGAACTGGTCCCTAAACTTGAATATTTACAATTTTGCTGCTGTGCCCAAGCCACTGACCACCTACATGTGTACAGAGCTGTTTGGTTCAGTATACTAATTAGACAAAGAGTTTGGGGGGCACTTATTGGGAGACCTAATTACTCATGAAGCACCGTTGTTTAGACATCTGTGCATTCTATGCATTTTTACAACTAAGTCATGGTTGCTTTCTTCTCAGCACTGTTTTGGGGAATCAATAATGCCTGGAACTCTCAGAGGAGAGACACATACCACTTCTCATTTCATAGGATAGCCAGTGCCTGTCTTGATTTTGTAATCAGCAGAAGCAGTTATGTGCAGAACTAGTGCTGGGCTATCTTATTAAAAATCCAAGCAGTTCTATACAAAATAACCTTGCATTAAGTGTTTAGTTGTAAAATTAGAATTTTATATAATTACTAAACATAATTTTATTTAAAAGTTTTTTATTTTATTTTATACACTTAAAAATAATAAAGCTGACAAAACCAATGTAGCTTTTCTTTAAAGTAAATCTTTCACACATGAAACGTAAAATAATTATTTTGTTATAATTTATAAGAGTTTTCTGTTTCTGTAAATGTTTTTTTGCCATTGCGGAGTAATCAGCAGTGCAAATCAGGGGTTTCAAATCGATTCTAGAGTAGAAAGGTATATGGATGTCTGTACAAGGCCCATACTTTTTCACAGCGGTTGCATTTACAATAAAATTATTGCATTGTAACATTAATCGTTCAATGACTCAAGAAAAAAAGAAGTTTCTTTATCTGATTAGTGAACTGCTGTTTCTCCAAGTGTTCTTTTCCAATTCACGTTAAGGGCTGCTCACAAACACACAAAGGGTGCACTAGGCAAACTTGAGATTTAGATGTAGCTGTGCCGAAACATTTTCCGTCAAGGTTATTACAGCTGAGTTCTCCTTGTATGATATCAGTGAGAAGGCTGTCGTTGTTTATGCAGCTGGGAACCTTTCCCTTCCAGGGCTTATTGTGACTCAGGCGCTGGCTAGAATAATCTAAGCAGCATGTGATGTTCTATACAAGCACTTATGTTAAAAAATCAATATGGGTGAATTGGGTATTGTGTTATCCAGCCGCTCCAAAGCCATGTCATTCTAGCTCTGCAGCCGTCCTACATTGTGTCCTGATGTTTATCAGACATATAATCTGCAAACCAATGCACAAGCATAAAAGACGTTGCAAAGATTTTTTTTTGCTTTTGGTCTACAATAGTCTTGCATCAGTAACATCTGGATCACAATTTCCGACACCTAAAGTCACTAAGGTGTTAAAATAGTAAGTATAAGATCTCCTGAACTGTGTGTTCCACTTTAATCTATATTTTCACCTTGGGAAATGTCTGCCTCCTATTGATTTCACAAGGAAAAAATACAAGATAGAATACATTACACTTGGCGAGTGTTAAGATACAACACAATTATGTCTTAAGCAGCAAGTGAGAGCTAATACAACATGGAAACATGGTTTACAATTGAATTACTATTAGCTTTTATTCTCAGAATTCACTATCATGTTTTCTGCTAATTAATTGTACACCACTAATATAACATTAGCTGGTAATTAACGATTTCCTGCTCTTGCATTTGTTCCTCTATTTACCTATTCTGTTCCATTCTAGTCGGAAGCAAGGATCAATATAATTAAGTGACAGATGGATTAAAGAAAAATGTACTTGTAGGAGCGTGCTGGGATGGATCTCTGTTAAAATTTGATACCTTGAATTTGTAGGGTAACCTTTGGACCAGGATGGTAAGAGGTAACATTGTTTATTAAAAATGTTACACTTACATCATTGAAGAATTTAAATGTAATGCAAATAAATGACAGTGTACTCAATAAAACAATGCATGCTTCAGGTCAGTGATCAAAAAGTATGAAGGCCAGAAAAATAGCAGTGCACTTCCTGGTATGTGATGGTGTCTAGTCACTCCTGTGTCTCTTATAGCTATATATCTGCAGTGTGTGGTTTAAAACATTGCTAAATCCATCTGTTAGCCTTGTGAGGTTTGGAGTGAGATTTGGTGATGTCACTACCATTCTGCTCACTGTTGTTCCTGCTGGAGAGCTCTGATATGAACCTGGGGCACATGGCATAAATATTGATAACACACTAGTATAAAAACGAACTTTAAAATAACCATCTATCACCCTGTGCCATTGGGCCATTTTGTACAGTATAGTCTGATAACAGATTTACTATAAAAACACTGATGTTTTCCAATGCTTTGATGCTGCGAAAAACAAAAACAAACTAATTCTATTATCTGTTTTAAGTCATAAAATGAAAAGGAACAATTGAGTGGTTGCCATGTTTAACTAACTTAACAAATAAATAAGTACATAAGGAATAATGGAAACATTAATTGCACATATATCCGAAAATGTGTAGTACATTAAACTACAAGATAAATGTCCTTAACAGAAATGCCCTAGATTATTAAAATAGATAAAATGATCAAGTATTAGATACCTGCTGCTTAGAATTCCTCTCACTTCCCGATCAATAGAGCCGACCTGTGACAGCTTCATTGTCACAGGTCGGCTCTAACTATGAAATCACTCATCTCATAGTTCTCCTTTAAGTAAAAAAAATTCTGCTACATTACTATATCAATACGCAGAAGTAATGGGTGTTACCCCATAAAATAAAAGTATAGTGGTTATTATCATTTCTAGTTATTATCACTATGTGGGATGCTTACCATGTTTTTTGGTGAACACATTTTTACTTATATTGGATTCATGGCATTCTGCATTGCGTTACATATACAGTATCTATTCCAGCATTACCCCTAAATCATGCTGTGCATTCACAGCAAGTATATGTTCTTTAGAATTCAACCACCCTTGTAAACATTTTAGATGAGTAACTATACAAACTTTATCAAGGGGGTTAATTTCTATATTTTTTCGTGCAAGATTCACACAACTTTCACCCAACATTCATACATTTTTCTAATTGGATTCAGTTGGAAAAATTTGTGAATCGTGTGAAAAAATGTATAAATAGACTAAAAAGTGTATGTGACTTATCCATCCTTGTCTGAGGCTGCTTCCAAGGCCTATTATTGGCCAACTAAATCCATCTTATTAAGTTTGGGTGGTTCTGGAAAGTTTAATACAATTTCAGGATATTTCCTCATGACACCCCTAGTAGACTATGTATGTCTCTCTCTCAAAGCTGGCTTTTGGGGTTTGCAAGCTGAGCAGCCACACAGGGCGCCGTGGGAATAAGGGCGGCAGGCAGCTCACACAGCTCGCTATGACACAAGCTGGAGGCTGGTGTCATAGGCACATGGCCCCGCTTTGGGGCAGCAGGCAGTAGAGGGGAGGCACAGCTGAGGGCTTCTCCTTGAATCCTCGCTGCTCTCCCATGCCTGTATGGGTTGAGGCAGCGGGGATCCAAGGAGGAATACACTGCTGAAGCCGGCGGGGGTGGAGGAGGGAGAGCACTGCCTGCCAGGATGGCCAAGCAGGGAGGAGAGATGGCAGCTGTCAGGATGGCCAAGCGGGGAGGAGAAAGGAGAAGCTGCTGTCATTCTGTCAGTTTGAGGATGACAGCAGCTCTGTGAGTGGCTAAGCAGTGGATCAGTAAATATCTGTACTTTTTACCAATCCTCTGTGTGCAGCACAAACACTGGAGTATTCGCTGATCACTCCAATGTTTGTAAACAACTGGGGACACATAGTACTATAGGTCCCATGTTATGAATAAACAGGAAGTGCTTTACATCACTTCCTGTTCATTCATGAGTTTCTGAATGGGTGGAAGCAGCTCAGTACAGAGGCTTCTATCCATTCATAACTGGTTCATAGTAAATAATTTCCAGTTTCTGTTCTGAGAGCTTTTCATTCATTCAGTGCTGAGGCTTCAGAAAAAGAGATTGAGGACTTTGTGTCTTCAATTTATTTTTCTATTTCAAAAAGGGAAACGTCAAGGGTCTGTTTAGACCCCCGATATTTTACCAAAGGCCCCCAACAGTAAAAAATAAAAAAAATAACCCCCCCCCCAAACACACACACATATTATACACGTGCAACAGTGTGGACCATGCACACTTTGTTTTAGTAAACAGTATGCACTGTATAAGATGTAGTCTACAGTAGGTTCTGTTTTTTTGTTTTTACTTTTCATGATGCACTTGGAAAAAGAGTCAGCATGACATCCTGACATAGACTCTATTTTAGTTTGGCATTTATTGTTGCTTACCACTTGTTTGCCTACTATTGTTTTATTTAGTAAGTATACTTTTATTGTGCTTACAAGTTTAATACCATTGAATAACATTTTTATCATACTTTTTAATCAGTTTTTTTGGGCTTAACAAAACGGGAGGCTTTAAATGGTGCAGGTATTGCAGAGATGTATGCGGCCACTGAGGGGTGTGGTTACCGAGGGGTGTGGTCTCTCTCTCTCTCTCTCTCTCTCTATATATATATATATACATATATATATATACACATATATCTTATCAGCAGGTATTAATGTTTTAAAGTCTTTGTTTCCATGTATACTGTATAATTGAGTGTATATATATTTGATCATAAAATACATCTTTGCTGTGCTACACTATGGCTACACCAGCTACACATTACTGATGCTCCTCACAATGCAAATCTATCAGTCAGCCAACTTACTGAAAACAATGTGAGATTTATCCTTTATCTTCACATTTATTAAAGTCATCCTTCCTCGAAAATACAAATATAGGAGCTGATTTTGCCGGGTTTTTAAAAGCTACAGATTTTAGGGCCACAATAATGATTATTGCTTCACTGTTGGGTGTCTCACTTACCTGGAGAAAGCATGCAGGATTTAAAATTTTCCAGATCTCAATGGCTGCCTGCTTGTTCCAGGGCTATGACTCACTAGGTAGTGATGCTAGGATCAGCACCTTTTTAACACATATCAACAATAGCTGTTCCCATATTTTCTTCAAAAAGGAGGCCGTGTGATTAAATCATTGCTCCCTGTAGTGATCAATCTACTCGTATCTGCACTTATTACAATAAGAAAAATAAAACAGAGCATGCAAGTAAAAATGAACATCATATAAAAAGAACTAATATAAATACTCTAACAATAAAGTAAAATATGCACCCTCTGGCTCCATCTACTCTATCTTAAAAAAATTGCCTTTGTTATATGTTCGGTGAATAGGAATTTTTCATATTTCCCGTGTACTGGTGCTGTCCGATAAACTACTGTCGTTCTGACATATTCCAGTTGAGAATACTTTGAATTTTGTAATTCCTAATGGGACACTTGAGATATATCTCCAAAGTTATCCAGATGGTATACAGTTTCACAGATAAGGGCTAAAGTCAGTAGGCAGGGGTGTGCGTTGGATAAATGGTACTGTTCTGTTACAGAATAAAAGCTGGCAATGAACTTGACGTATTATGCTCTATGTGTATTAAAAGTACTGAATACTGTACCTTTATGCCAGACATAAAAAAAATGACCGAAACCCTGGACCGGAGGATCTTCAAATGTGCCCAGAGTATGTTGCTGAAAAATGCATTAAATAGTTGCTGGGGTGGGGTTCTGCCATTAAAGCCTAATTTCTGTCTATCATTTTACTTGTCAATGTCATGCCTGCCTCTATGTGCTCCACCCCCAGAGCCCCAGTTACATGAGTCCTGGCATTTTTCAGTGTGTACAGCAACTTCTGTTAGTCACAATATGATGGACGGCTGCTGCCTAACTGAGACCTGCCCTCTGTTTTGCATTGCACATGCATTGCTAGGCAGCATCATACATGGTTGAAAAAATAAGATCAACGTAGGACCACCTGACCTCCTTCTTTCTCACAAGAGGTGAGAAAGTCCATACTTTCTCACTTCTTGCTCACTTCTGGACTGTTAAAGTAGTATTAAATCCTCCTGTATATATGAGCACAAACCCTTACTATGTTTGCTATAAACTAGGGATGCACCGATACCGATACTAGTATCGTTGTCGATACCGAGTATTTGGGCGAGTACTCTTACTCTCCCAAATGCTCTGACGCCTAGCCTGATACCCGAACTTCCATTATCATGAAGCCGGGCAGCGAGTCATTACACGCTGCCCAGCTTCCTGATTGGCGGGGAAGCCAGCTCCATGTATCGAGCCATCCAATCAGGAAGTCGGGCAGCTTGGCATTACAAGCTGCCCGGCTTCCAGATTGTTTGGGAAGATGGCAAATGGAACTACCGGTATTAATATTTGGTATCGACGAGAACTGAAAAAGTCCTGAAAAAAATATTGGTACTCGTACTCGATACCGAAAAATCGGTGCATCCCTACTATGAACCTCTGCCAGCTTTAGGTCACATAGTGTTGCTTCGCCGAAGTTCTAGTCAGGGAGAGCATGCACTGAGTACTACACATACACTGGTTTACACAAGAGTGGCTCCCTAGGACCCTGCAAGAGAAAGGAGCCACCCTAAATCCAGATGTTGGGACCAGTGGTTGGATGACCACCTAATTATGAAAAAGGGACTCTTTACAACCTCAAAGTACAGCATAGTTAGTAACTGATTTCCTCAGCATTGTAAATAGCTAACAAAAATGTATATAATTCAAATGCTGGTTTTGTGCTATGTTTGCGCTATCTTCTTTAGTAAGTGAGCTGCCAGAAATTTACTTAAATTAACAAAAGAAAAAAAATATTAACAATTGTTATCCCGGGGCAAGAATGGTATAATTTATTTGGAGGGGAAGGCTTAGTTACTCACTTCTGAACTGTTAATGCTGGGGTTTAGGTGTCCATCTTCTTCAGCAAGTGAACCAGAAAAGTAATTGCAGTAATTGACTGAGTAAGAATTGTAAGAATTGAAAGACTATATGCTGGACCTGGGCCACAGTAAGAATACTATTATTAATTGGGCTGTCATTTGCTCAACTCTGGACTGGTAATGCTGGGATTTGTGGAATCTTGGCAGCTATCTTTCTTCAGCCTAATGTTATCTGAATAACTGACTTGATAAAAGTTGTTTTCACCCACACAGCCAGCCTCTGATGCATTTGCAAAGTTACATGTTCAATTTACTAAAAAAAAAAATCACATTTTTAAAATGCTATAGCAGGTTTTTTTCTTTTTCCTAGCCTCACCACAATGCTGTCCTCTATCTAGCCCAGCAGCAATGACCTATAACCGAAGCCATCCCCATGTAAACAGTCAACAAGATGTAACATTGCCCTATTCCTAATGCCAGCCCCTAGACATTGTACATCAAGCAAGATGTTACACAGTGATGTCCTCTAGCAGCAGTGCCCCATTCCTGATGCTATCCCCTAGGTCTTCAACATCTGTCATTCAATATGTAATGCAAGGTAGTCCTCCAGAAGTAGACAAGGATCCTTTGTCCAGTACAACTACTATTTTAAACTTGAAGGCACACACTATCCCTTGGTCTGCTTGGTCCAAAAGTGCGCCTATTGTCCAAGTGCAGTTGAAATAATTTTAAATGCTTAAATGTTTCAGATGATTGAGTTGCTTAGGTTCAGTTTTCTAAGGAAAGATAAATGGACTAGCCTGTGCAAGCACATAGACAAATGTAAATGTGAAAGAATAAATTAAACATAATAAACACAAATGAAATCCTTATGTTTTATTATTGTTAAATACATTGTGGCCAATAAATTTAAATATCTTGTCTAATGTGTTTAGAGTATGTCAATAAAAAATGTAAGAAACAGCCTAAGTTCACATACATGAGAGTCTAAATGTGAATAAATGAGCCATCAACCTTTTGCTGATGGATGAGACTGCCAAGGAACGCACCGAGGCCCTTCCATTAATAAACGAGTTACTATATCAGGTTATATGGGAAGTGTATGCCTAGAATACAAGCCATTCTTCTTGTGAAAGCCTGTCCGCTATATACTTCAGCAACTCATGGACTTCAGTTATTTACTTTGGGGAGCTAAACTAATGCATCATTGAAATGCTGTTTTTATCGTTTATATTTTCTGTGTCACAAACATAACATAGGCAGGTGATGGTTTAAAAAATAAGAGATATATTTAGTTACATAGATAGTAGGTGAGGTTGAATAAAGGACAGGTTCATCAGGGTCAACTTATATGGTGTGTGTGTATACTGCTCAGAATTTTAATAACCCTGTATGTTTTGTGAACTGAGGAACTCATCCAAGTGTTTTTTGAAGCCATTATAGCTATCTTTGGTAGTGAATTCCACATTTTTACCACTCTCAAATTAAAGTACCCCTTACGCAGTTTACGATTATAGCTTCTCCCCTCCAACTTCTTGTTGTGCCCTCGTGTCTTTCTCGCGGTACTTGGTTTGAGTAATGCATTCCCAAAACTGCTGTTCCCATTAATGAGTTTGTAATCATGTGATCATGTCACCTCTTTAGCATCTCTTCTCTTAGGAGAACAAGCCTAATTTTTGTAGACATTCCTTATAACCCAGACCCTCCAGCTCCCTTATTATTTTGGTTGCCCTTCTCAGTACTTTTTCTAGCTCATAGACATCCCGCCTAAGGATTGGTCACCAGAGTTGCACCGTGTACTCAAAATGAGGCTTTACCAGTGTTTTGTAGAGGGACAAAATTATATTTCAACCCCGTGAATAAATTCCTCTTTTAAATCAAGGTAATATGCTACTGGCTTTACTATCTGCAGCTTGACACTGTGTGCTATTGCTGAGTCTAGATCTAGTCAAGATCCTTCTCCTCTCAGTTTTCCCCAATGAAACCCTGCCTAAGTTGTATTGAGCATGCATGTTCTTAGCACGCAAGTGCATTACTTTACATTTTTTTAGATTACAGCTAATCTGCCACATCGCCAATTTTTTCGAGGTCTTGCTACAGGGATTCTATGTCTTGTTGTGATCTTATTTCCTTGCATAACTTTGTATCATCAGCAAACACTGACAGGGAGCTATTTATTCCAAACTCTGTCATTTATGAACAGAATAACCAGAATTGGCCCCAAGACTGAACCCAGGGGCACTCCGCTCACCACTTTGGACCATTTAGAGAATATGTCATGTATACCTACCCTCTGGATGCAGTCATGCAACCAGTTCTCTATCCCTGTACATATTGGTTCTTCAATGCCCATGGACCACAGCTTGTAAACTAACCATTTGTGGGGTACTGTGTCAAATGCCTTTGCAAAGTCTAAAAAGACTAAATCAACTGGGATTCCCCTGTCCGCCTTGCAACTTACTTCCTCATAGAATGTTAACAGATTTGTCTGGCAAGAACGGCCTTTATAAATCCGTGTTGGTTCGGGTTTATGATACTATTCACTGATGCAAATTTTTAAATATAATCCCCTACCATTCCCTCAAAAACCTTGCAAATTACTGATGTTAGGCTGACTGGCCTGTAGTTACCTGGTACATGCCTTGAACCTTTCTTGAATATTGGCACCACATTCACTTTCCTCCAGTCCTCTTGTACCTCTCCCGTCCTCAATGTGTCCCTTAGAATTAAAAACAATTGTCTGGCAATAACCAGACTCAGTTCTTTGAGGACCCGCAGATGTAAGCCATCTCGGCCCGCAGATGTAAGCCATCTCGGCCCGCAGATGTAAGCCATCTCGGCCCGCAGATGTAAGCCATCTCGGCCCGCAGATGTAAGCCATCTCGGCCCGCAGATGTAAGCCATCTCGGCCCGCAGATTTATTAGTGTTTAGCTTTTCAAGCCTCTTTCTTACCTCCACCTCTATTAGCCACTGGGCTTAATCTAGTCCAAAATTAGACTAGTGTTTACTTTGTTTATTATACCCATCTCGCTCATTAGTTAAAAACAGAAGAGAAGAAAGTATTCAATATCTCTGCTTTCTCTGTCACTTGTGCCTAGCTTACCCTGCTCATTCTTTATGGGGCCTATGTGCTCCTTCTGTACTATTTTAATGTTTATGTATTTATTGAATTTTTGGGGGTTACTTATACTTTCTATAGTTATTTGTTCTTCATAGCTTATTTTCACAACCCTAATAGCATTTTTGCATTCCTTGTGCTGCTTGAATTCATTTGAGGAACCTTCTATCCTATACTTTTTTTTTTTTTTTTAAACGTATCTTTATTAATTTTCATTCCACCAACAGATGGATAAAGTAAATCAAATACAAAAAGACAACAACAAGACAGTGACAATTCTCATGTGTACATCTCATGGTTACAATGATGTTATCAGACATGTAAACCACAACCTAGCAATGTCAGTTTCCGCATACAACATTGTGCATGCATATATATAACACTATGGCGTGTCCCAACCCTAGCACAACCCATATTCTCGCCATCTATTAGTATAACCCCTAATTTGGAGTATACTCCTCCGGTACCTCCAGCTGTCCTAGGGACTTGTCTAGTTTTATTTCTAGGTACCACGTAGTCAGTCTGAAGGGATACATTAAAGCATACCTCTCTGTTCCTGCATAATGATACAGTATGAAAGGCTCCCATTTCTGAAATAATTTTGTGGATCTAGGTCTTGTGTGGCCTCCAATCTCTCTTTCCACATTAGTGACATCAGTGTCTCTAGGAAGTGTTGGGTGGTTGGTGGTTGGTGGTTGTGGGGAAAGCCAATGATGCATAATTATGCGCTTCGCTATCAATAGAGCTACATAGATCTACTGTTGTTGTTTTCTGCCCATTGCGGGCACGGAGCCCCAATAACTAAAGAGACACAACCATGGGTCTCGAGGTATGTGGATGTCCTGTAGTGCGGTCATGTAGGAGATGACTGACTCCCAGTAAGTGACTATTTGAGGGCAATCCCATAGACAGTGAGGTAGTGACGCTCCTTCCTGTGAACATTTTGGACACGCTGTCAAGTATGGACTGGGAGCTTGTATCTTGTGGAAAAAATCAAATGCATAGTATGCCTTATGTATTATTCTGAAGTGCGTCTCTCGCCACTGCTCATTCGGGGTACAGCTCCTAATATTGTGACAACCCTCCAGAATAGCACTGTCATAGTCCTCCAATGGGAAATCTTTCCTCCATTTAAGAAGGGAAGTTCTAGCTGGTGAAGGTATAAAGTAAGAGTTTAGAAGGGGATATAGTTGGGCAATGGAGCCAGGGGTGGAGGCCGAAATTTTATCCAAGGTCGTGGTCTGGAAGAAAGTGGAGGGCACGTCTCGCTGCGCCAATAGTGGGTCACTTGTAGGTACTGATAGAGGTGGTGTGGTAGAAGGTCGAATTTCGTCTGCAGTTCTGGGAAAGTAAGGGGACGATGAGTATCTGGGTCGAATAGTTGGGCCACAGTTTTTAACCCCCTCTCCGTCCATGCCCTAAATCCCTCAATATCTGAGCCCAGAGCAAAGTGAGCATTATTTATGATGGGGACATGTACTGAAACGTAGGGGTGTAGTCCTACTTTTAGTCTATACTCGCGCCAAGCAACAACCGTATCTCTGATCAATGTGTTGGTGCGTAGTAATGGAGGTAGTTGGTTAATGCGAGTATGAAGTATGGCTTTCAGCGACCACGGAGAGACCATTTTAGTTTCTAAAGTGAGATTAGAGTAGCACGAGGTGCCCAACAACCAATCATAGGCGTGTCGTAAGAGGCACACTAAATTATAGGCCCGAATGTTAGGGAGTCCCAGTCCACCCTCCAGCTTATGAACCTGTAATTGGCGGTACGGGATGCGGGGGCGTTTGGATTTCCATAGGAACTTGTATGCCCGTTCTAGGAGCTGCACATCTGCATGTTTAAGTAGTAGCGGAATTGTTTGGAGAGGGTACAGCAATTTCGGGAAACTTAACATTTTAAGGACATGGGCCCTACCAAATAGCGAGAGTGGAAGTAGAGTCCATACTTCCAGTTCCTTTATAAGTTTTTCAATAAGAGGTTTATAGTTTAGAGTATATAATGAGGAAGGCAACCTGCCCATCTTGATGCCCAGGTAGGTGATATGACCGTGTGCTATTTGCAGGCCGTATCTTGCCACTTCTGGGAGACCCGAGGAAGGTGTACGGGATAGGGACAGAATTTCACTTTTAGTTACATTTATTTTATAACCTGAGTGAGATCCAAATTCGTTTAGAATACATAATAATTTGGGTACATCCTCTCTCACCCTTGACGTAAAGATTAGTAAATCGTCTGCGAATAATGCTGCTCGGATTTCTTCTGTTCCCACTTTGATACCATGGAGGTCTGCTTTAAAAACTAGCCACCTAGAGAGGGGCTCGATGGCCAGATTAAATAAAAGGGGGGATAAGGGGCAGCCCTGACGGGTTCCTTGAAGTAGAGTAATGGGAGAGGGGAGAAAGCCGCCTGAAAATATTCTAGTTACTGGGGAGTCATACATGGCATGCAGAAGTTGATGAAAATGGCCCTCGAAACCCAGTTTGTTTAGTATTAGAAACAACCAATCATGTCTAACGTAATCAAAAGCTTTTTCAGCATCCAGCGTTACCATGGCGCATCCCTCTCCTGTTCCCCTAGAACACTGCTCTAGAACTGCCAAAACTTTCCGGATGTTAATTACTGCAGCCCTACCCCTGGTAAATCCTACCTGTGTGGGGTGCAAGAGATGCGGCATGATAGACGCCAGTCTATTTGCTAGTATTTTGGAGAGTATTTTGGAGTCCACATTTAATAAGGAGATGGGTCGATAAGAGTCAGGTAGCTGTGGATCTTTGCGTGGTTTTAACAGCACCTTGAGATAGGCTTCTTTACCTGTGGGTAAGTATGACCCTGTATTCCACATATGTGTGAACGTTTTGTGTAGTGTGGGTGTTAGTGAAGGTTTCAAAAACTTATACATTTCTGCAGTGTATCCATCTGGTCCCGGGGATTTACCATTGCCTAATGAGGCTATCGTGTGTGATATTTCCGATTCCGTTATGTCTGCGTTAAGGGATTGTATTTGAGATTCCGTAAGGGTTGGAAGGGGGATGGTATCAAAGGGGAAAGCAGAATGATCCTTCGGTGTGGAGTGGGTGGTGTATAGTTGTTGGTAATAGGAGTGTAATAGGTCATTTATTTGTTTGGGGTCAGTAGTTTTATTTCCCTGTCGGTCCTTAAGACAGTGTATTGGGCGAGTACATTGTTTTGGCCTAACCAGATTGGCTAAAAGTTTCCCACATTTGTTACCAAATTTATGAAATTTTAGGTCCCATATCGATTTAGTATACAGGTCATACCTGTGAAGTACAGTTTCATATTCCCCCTTTGCCTTTGCCCAGGGTGACATGAGTTCCCTAGTGGGATTCGCTTTAAATGCTGAGTAGGTTTGGCGCATGCCCAGACTAGCGGTTGCGTGCGATAGTATCGACTGTTTCCGTTTGGCTCTCACATATGCTATCAGTCGTCCTCTGAGATACGCCTTACCAGCCTCCCAGTATAGCGTAGGCGATATTCCTGGGGTGTTATTGGTGGTTTCATAGTCCTGCCAGGCTTCCTGGACCGCATCTCTAAAGTGAGCATCTTCCAGCAGATGGGAGGGGAAACGCCATATGCGTGCGTCACCCCTCAGGATACGTTTATGCAGGTGCAGTGCTACAGGAGCATGGTCGGATATGAGCAAATCGTGAATAATAGCTTGGTGGGCAAAGGGCAGTAGTGAGTGGGAACAAAAAATATAGTCTATGCTGGAAAGAGAAGCATGAACTGGGGAACAGTAGGTATATTCCCTACCTTCTGGATTTTGTAGCCTCCATATATCATGAATGTTTAAATCGGATTGGAACTGTGCTAAGTGCAAGGGTGAGGAAGAGGTTATCCGGCCTCGCAATGTTGTAGCTGACACCCGATCCTCACCCTCGGACAATGCCATGTTCATGTCTCCCCCTATCACCTTATTCGTCACTGCATCGCTCGTTATCCATGAGGTCAAGGTGCGAAAGAAGGTGCATGGCGGAGAGTTTGGTGCATATATGTTATAAATCATATATTCTTCCCCCTCAAGGACGATTCGGATTTTTACCAGACGCCCCTCCGCATCAGTGTCTATTGAGAGTACAGTATACGAGAGAGTCTTGTGCAGCAGGATAACAACCCCCGCCTTTCGGCCATGGGAAGAAGAACCTATGACCTCACACACCCAGAATTTTCGCAGCCTGTGAAAATCTTCTTTCTGTAGGTGGGTTTCTTGTAACAGTGCCACGTGCGCTTTCAATTTTGCAAGATGTCGCAGTATTCTAGTGTGCTTTTGAGGGGATCGTAGACCCTTCACATTCCACGTTATAATATTAACCGTCTGTGACATAGCAATATTGTTGGTACAGGCTGTAGGCGAAGTTGATGCGCCCGCGCACAAGACTCTCCCCTGATCCCCCAATCACATAGAACACCCAAAGTAATCCTGAACATATTATTAACCCTTTTTCCATGTCAGAGATGGTCCTCTTGACCATTAAGGTTAGGCGGACAGAGCATCAAGAATAATACATCCTGCTAATCGTCGGGTTGCTGCCACATGAGAAACCGATGAGTACATACATGAGAATAAACAATAAACCAAAAAATAAACCTAACTGTAACAAACTAAAAAACAAGAAAAGCCGTTCTTCCGCTAATCCACCCGAGACCAACCCTGTTAGAGCAGAGTGGAGCCATTGGGTGCATTGAAGAACGTATGGTGAAAAAAACTAATTAGCCATCGCACTCCCTTTTTTCCTGCCAAAGGTAGCCTCAAGAAAAATAACAAGTAATCGTCTCAGCATGTGGGACTCTCCAACATGGAGGAAGAGAAAAAAAAAAATCATGAAGACAAAGGGGAAATCCCCCCCATCAACAAAGCCAGAGCTACACTGGTGTACAGAATTAAATGTACAAAAAAATAAAAATAGAAGTAGAAACAGAAGCAGAAACATGGGACGTGGATAAAGAAGAGAAAAACATAGTTACGTGACAAGGTCTGCGGACCATCCCAAAGAACAACTTGTTCGGATCAATACAGGGCGAGTCATCCTATGTGCATCTCGTGCAGACACACTTCGTCCGAGTATGTCCCGGGGAGAAGATAGCCGGTAAGGAAAAACGCGGGCAGGTTGAGCAAAAAAAACTATAATATAAACCGAAGGAAACGAAACCATAAAACTTTAGCTGCTAAAGCCATTGCCGGGCATGTTATCCGTGCCGCTGGTCGGGAAATCCGGCATCTTGGTCCCGAGCCTAGAGCGACTCTCCCTGAACAACAGGATCCTGGAGATTCGATCATCGCTTGTCCCGTTCAGGAGGGCTCCATCGCCTCTGGGATTGATTCGGCATCCGAGTCAAGTGGAGAATCTGGTTGGGAGGCCTCCATAGCCTCAAGTAAAGTTTGCGCGCCCTTTTTCCCAGTTCGATAGTGCTCCCGTGCTGTGCCGCGGGATCGTTCGAGAAATTTGTCCATCTTTGGGATTCGAGTATTTATGCCTCTCGCCCTGTAATATATCTCAGTGGCAGCTCTGGCCGAGTTAAAACGCTGATTTATTAGTCCCGAAGAACCGGAGCTCTTCACATGTGCGACTCTCCTGGCAGGTGCCGGAACCGGAAGTCAGTATCCTATACTTTTTAAAGGCCACGTTCTTTTCTCATTTATTAATCTTTTAACTCTAGAATTTAACCACCCTGGTTTAACTTTTGCCCTTTTACATTTGTTAGTTAATGGTATACATTGGTGAATATTGTTATTTAATATGGTCTTGAAGCATTCACATTTGTCTTCCATTTTCATTGTCTGGAAGATTTTATCCCAATCGATATAATTTAATAAGGATCACAGTTTGCTAAAGTTTGCCTTTTTGAAGTTTAGTGTTCTTGTTATTCCCCCCCTCTTCTGTTTAGCCAAAAGGACAGTAAACATTATTACCCTATGATCAATCTTTCCAAAGTTGTCCCTTACATCCACGTCTGTGATTAGCTCTATACTATTAGAAATTAGTAAGTCCAGTAAAGCCTTATCTCTAGTTGGTGTTTCCACCATTTGTCCCATGTAATTGTCTTGAATACAATGTACGAAGTGATGGGCCTTTGATGATCGAGTGGTTCCGTTTGCCTAATCAATATATGATTAATTGAAGTCCCCCATAATTATAATGTTGGCATGCCTCCCTCCCATCCCTATCTGGGGCATTAGTTGAAACTCCTCCTCTTCCCTTATGGTTGGAGGTCTATGGTATATACCCATCAATAATGCTCCATTTTTATCACTTGTTCTTATCTCTAGCTCTAAGGACCCTGCAGCCCCCCAGATGCATTGTTGATGTCACATTAACCATTAGATTATTCCTGATGTACATGCATATCTCTTCTATCCTTTTTGGTCCCACCTAAGTTAATTGTACCCTTCTATATCTGCAGTCCAGTCATGGGTGCTGTAAAACCAGGTTCCTGTTATTACCACAAGGTCATGCTCTTACTCAATCAGTAAAAGCTCTAGATCATCTATTTTCTTTGCCAGACTTCTAGCATTTGTAAATATGCTTTTTATTTTATTTGCTTGTCTTCTGGGTTATATCACTATTAGTTTTAGCCCTATAATTATCAGTCTCTAGTGAAAACTCTGCCAGACTCTTTTTATTGGACGATGTTACATTTTCTTTCCTGTTGTCTGTTATCGATATTGTCCCCTGTCTCGCTCCTCTCACACCTGCTCCCTTTTTCTTTGTGCTGTTTGAAGTTTTTGATCTTTGCTTGCTTTCTGGCATAGTTGTTTTTGATCCCTCTCCCCCAGATCCAGGATATCCAGATCCCTATGCAGGATAATAGGATATCTGGCCCAAGTATGAATGCAGTTGATGTAGGTCTCCTGATTGCAGCTTCAGCACTTTCCAGCCTATAGGCAAATGAGCAGCAGCATCCACTACTGAATCAGTGCATTTTGATGCTATAACTGTGTGTTAAAATAGACACAGGCAGATACTGAGTGATCTGATTGGCTGTTGCCGCTTTGTGATGCCGTCCCGCGCTGTGATTGGCTGAAGGTCACGACGCTGTGCACGCTGTCGCCGGGCAGAGCGGGGGATCGGAACTGCAGGCGAAGGACCGTGAGTCGCCGCTCGCCTGTGCGCCGCGCTGCTGTGCCTACGGCCCGGTAGGTATTGATCCACGGACCGGTACCGGTCCGCGGCCAGGGGGTTGGGAACCACTGTTATAAAGGACTAGGTGCATGACACAGAGCACAAGGTAAATATTAGGTGATAAATGAGGCAATAGTTTAAGAGTTAAGTGCTTGGGAGTTGGTTAACAATTAATGCGACATAAGTTAGGTGTTTGATGGAAGGGCTAGCAGTTAAGAAGATAATTGACTGATTAAGCATATTTAGAGTAACTTGTTAAAAAATTAGAAAAAACAGCCTTAGTCCACATACATGAGAGTCTAAATGTGAAAAAAATTAGCCTTCAACCTTTTGCTGATGGATGAGACTGCCAAACAATGCACCAAGGCCCTTCCATTAATAAACGAGTTAGCATTAAGGTGATCCTTTAAGAGTTAAGAAATCAAAGCTTTGGCCAGGGGAGGCTTAAGTGTCAGGGGATGCTTTAGTGTAGGGACTTCTTTTGGACCCAGCTGAGCCTCCCACTGCAGACTGCCTGCTGAAAACTACATGGGTGGCTGTTCCAAGACTCGTGAGGGAGCAACAGGGAGCAGTCTGTATTACAGTACACCCCTGCAAGGATGCAAAATGCAGGAATTGTGTTTCATTGATCACTGCACACATCTACAAGGAATACACTAAGGACACCTAGTAAGAATCCTTATAGATTTTGTATTTAAACAATTTTTGGTTAGCCTAGATTTTAGCTTTATTTATTTTGCTCTATAGATACAGGAACATTGCTTTTGTGACATTGACACTCAGGAATGCAATATATTCTTTACATACATCATTTACTTTTGAATGACAATTTCACATACTAAGTGGAATTTAACAGATGCTTATTAAAGAATCACTTACATATCTAGAAGAATAAGCAGAATTGTAACTCTTTGTATTGAGCATACAAAATTAAGTGTTTGATATTATATAGACAAAAATGCTTTATCAAGATCTGTTCACATACATTACCAATCGTTCTGAGGGTTCACATGCCAGAGAGTTCTTCTTTGTCCCATTTTATGGATGTACAAATGTATTCAGCCTCTGTAAAGTATACAATGTTTTGCAAGTAACAGAAATACACATGCAGTATTTTGGGGGCATCATTTCAAAGGTAGGCACAACTTGTGAGTAGCCCATAGAAAATCTGATGGTTCAACTTTTCTTAAATATCAGCATATAGACCAAGAATGACCACTGTTTGCTAACTATTATCTTTTCAAAATAATTCATGATAAAGTGACATGCTAACTTGTCAGTTGTAAGCTTGATCGCTTATATGTGAAACACCCGGTAACGGGTGTGTGCAATGGTCGGGTCTTTTTTGCCCGTGCATGCCAGCTGGGGGGCGCGCGAGCAGAAAAAAAATGCCGTCCAGAGACGGCAACCCGCCAATGCTGAAGTGCCGTCCGTCCGTTTTTTTTACAACGGCCGGACGGCAAGAGGTTAAAGGAGAACTATGGGGTAAGTGTTTTTCCCCATAGTTCTCCTCAGGGTAAAGGGAGTACATAAACTAGTGTCCTCCCGTGACCCAAAGCTCAGTATACCGCAAGCTACAGCTCGCGGTATGCTGAGACAACCGCAGCTGAGACGGATCCCGACATTACTGTTCTTAAACCACATGTGGAATCTTTGACCTCATATGTCAAAGATACCCCACATTTAATTTCACTGATCCAAGATCTGGAAATGCCAGAGGATACCCTCTTAGTGGGTCTAGATGTTGAGGCCCTGTACTCATCCATACCACATGCCAAAGGGCTAAAAATGATTGAAAGATTCTTGGCTACTTTGGGGACGTCTGAGGGTATGCACAATGTTTTCCTGCTACAACTCTTAGAGTTTGTGCTGATGCACAATGTTTTCCTCTTTGGTAACCAGCACTATTTACAAAAGCAAGGAACGGCTATGGGGACAAAGTGCGCACCCTCCTACGCCAACCTTTATTTAGGAGGCTGGGAACAGGACCTGTTGGACAGGGAGGACTTGTCTATGTACCTGTGCCATGTTTTATCGTGGCACAGGTACATAGATGATATCCTAGTATTGTGGACAGGAGGGGTTGACCTATTGAGGGAATTTGTGGACATCTTAAATTCCAATGACTTCAATTTGAGATTCACGCTAACATTTGATAGCGATAGGCTACCTTTTTTAGACATCATAATATGCAAAAATGCGAAAGGGGTCCTCTACACCAGCCTATATAGGAAAGACACGGCGGGTAACGCCATCCTCGAAGCAAGCAGTGCCCACCCAGAAAATTTGAAGAACAGTATTCCATATGGCCAGTATTTAAGGATCAGAAGGAACTGCACATTGTATATTGATTTTGAAAGGGAGGCTCAGAATCTAAGGATTAGGTTACGGGCCAGGGGCTACCCAAATAAAATACTTAAAAAGGCATATCAAAGAGTAAAGGGTGGATCCAACATACCTGCCAACAACAAAAAATTACAAAAAACTGAGAAAGAGGGCTCCTTTGTTAGACCAATTTTGACTTTCAATAACCAACATAAAGAAATATCGAGGATTTTTCAAAAACATTGGCACTGTCTAACTAGGGACCCTAGAATTTCAAAATTCCTGAGTACTAGACCTACCATCACCTACCGACGATGTCCCTCCCTTAAGGATAAACTGACGAATAGTGACTTCTTCACTAGGAATGGCCCTTGCTGTAAATATCCCGGCACCTTCCAGTGTCAGAGGTGCAAATTCTGCCGATATGTCCATATTGGAACAAAAGTCACCACCCCTCGAGGGAAGTGCTTTACGGCCCATCATTTCGTAAACTGTGAAACCAAAGGTGTCATCTATCTAATGCTGTGCCCATGTGATATGTTCTATGTGGGCAAAACGAAACGTATGTTGAAAAATAGAATCTCGGACCACCTGGCCGATATAGCGGCCAGGGATCTGAGGTCACCAATAGTGAGACATTTTGTCAATTTACATAATGGACATATCGGCAGACTTCGTTTCTTTGCACTGGATAGGGTGCACCAACCTAGACGTGGGGGGGACTGGGATAAATCCCTTTTACAGAGGGAGTGCAGATGGATTCATCAAACAGCCTCTCATAAACCCCCTGGACTGAATGATATGATTAATTTTTGTTGTTATCTGGAAACCTAGTGGCATTCAGACATAGCGCTTCGTTATCCCATTTATTTACCCCATTAGGTTGGAGTATTGTGAATAAGGTACACTCAAGCATTGGAATACTATTTTAAAAGTTATGACAACTCTCTGGAACTCCGGGCTTTGATGGTTTAATAATATCCATCCAAAAACAATTGATAGTTTTAGGACTGTTCGTCATGGGCACCTTTTTCTTATGTCCTTATTTACATGTTCTAATTTAATATAAATTTGATCCATCAAGATCCGGAGTATACACAGACCAGTTTTTCACATTGGATTATTACTATGACCCTATGCGGATTCACATTTGTTTATATGTCCTCTGCATCGAGCTGATTTTAAGATTATAAGGGTCATCAGAGATCTTGTGCAATGCTTTATTTATTTATGGGATGTTATCCTTATTTTTATCTTTATATGATATCTGTATATGTAAAAAAACGATGTTAGATTGACTCCATGGACGCTATTGCACTAAACCGTATTGGGGATAATTAATTTACTTGAACCACATGTCTGTATCTTTTTTGATAATGAATCATCAATTAGCTCTTATTAGTATGACTACTTAAACACACCTATGCAGGACTTTATACACACGCCCCTCTGAAGAAGCCCCGGCCATCGGGGGGAAACGCGTCAGGATAGCGTGTGTTTCAGCTTTCCTAGACACCCGTTGCTGACTTCCACACGTTCGGGTGAGAACAAAAACTAAGAATCTCTATAGCCACCGAAGGGAGTGGATCTATTGAATCCGATGCGGACATTACCGAACGCAGCGACAGCGGCTTCTGATTACCACAGCTAAGCCGGGGAGACAGGAGTGAGTGATTGTCCATTGCAGCCAAGGCACTGAATCGAGACAAAGGCGAGCCAATGCCGGTGTGATTACATGCAGCTGCCATCCCGTGCCGTGTCACTGGACACATTACTGCGGAAACCTCACTACACTCCATTCATTAGGGCGCTCGTGCAGTTTGGAAACCCTTCTGGAGGCTTTGCTCTGGGGCGAAAACCCCGCATCTCGGACAGCGGTGGGAGTCCAAACTTACCAATGAAATAGATCCTATCTAGTGACACTGCTTTATAAGGATACTTTCTTTCCATAAACAACTACATGCATGTATCGTTGTGGGATCTAACCAGGATTACCTTTTACCGGCTGCGTACAATGTGAGTACAGCTCCGTTTTTTTCTACTGGTTGCTATATCTTTTTTCTACTCACATTAGAGACTTCCTACCCCACAGGAGATTCATTTGTCCCATACCCGTATCATTATATTTAGGTGATTCTAGGGAAGCATTTTTAATTGTTTTTAAATGTCATGTTATAGGTGTCTTTATAAATATTAGTGTTAAGAATCATTAAACTTTGTTACATTATATTACTTATTGTGATCCATTTATTAGACCATCTCTATCTTTTAGGGATTTCTTGTTTAAAGGGGATTGTACTTTTTCGAATTAACCCTGTTTGTACTGTGCTGTTGGACAACAAAGGGTTAAAGATTTAGAAGCATTGTATGGTACTGAGAAGAAGCTTAGTCTGATAATGAAAGTAGGAGGTCAAACTGAGGGACAAACTGGCCAGAGTATCTTGGGATCTGCACAAAGGCCTTCACCTTCACCAAAAAAAAGCTGAATTTTAAGAAATATTTTTTTTTAAAGTTATTTTTAGGTATTATGTGTGAACAGGAACACATAGCAAACATATAGTGGGGATTTCTCAAATTTGACTGCAAAAGTGGAACTACAATTTAAGACGTAGCATAAAAGAAAAATTGTGTGCGAACTGTCTTACAGATGAAGGCAGTTCAAGGGTTAACCAAATGGTGGGGACAAACCAGAGTATTAATTTAAAAAAAGAAATTTTACTTTATTTGATCAAAAACTGACATACAAAAATTGCTGAACACAGAGCTGACAGTCTCCTGTCCAGTGATTAAAACCGATGATTTAGTCAGACTGACTTCAATGTGTTTGTGGTTGGATCTATATGCCCTTTAGTTCGCTGTACATATATCCCTTAATGGTTATATAGTCTATTGATTGTGTAGAGGATTTGGATACTGGGGTGCATTAAGTAACGATGGTTAATCACATCCACATATTTTTGAGTTGATTGTAGTTTGATAATTCTTTTAATTTTTTGCTGATCCTATGTGTTGCTTTTTCATGAAAGCCGTTACACCATTCTGTCTTTCATCGACATTGAGTGAATCCATGATGGTTTTTAGCAAGGTTAGGATTTAGTTTGAAAAATACTTTTGATATAAGCGGACTGGCTCTTAAAAACGTGGTTGTGATTTGTGATTCGCTCTGTCTTCCTTTTTAGTGTATCCTTTTTGGGGTATAGGATCCCATTTCAAAGGTATTGGAGTCTAACAAAGCAAAGCCGTTCTATACCGGTTACAGTTACTTTTGTTATGTTAGTTAATGCACGTTTGGTTGCACTTGGTTCTTTCTGATCATTAGGGAGATTTTGTCCACCATAGGAGTTGCATTGAAAGGTCAATCTAATTTCAGCAGTGATTGACACAAATCACAACCACGTTTTTAAGAGCCAGTCCGCTTATATCAAAAGTATTTTTCAAACTAAATCCTAACCTTGCTAAAAACCATCATGGATTCACTTAATGTCGATTAAAGACAGAATGGTGTAACGGCTTTCAAGAAAAAGCAACAGGATTAGCAAAAAATTAAAAGAATTATCAAACTACAATCAACTCAAAAATATGTGGATGTGATTAACCATCGTTACTTAATGCACCCCAGTATCCAAATCCTCTACACAATCAATAGACTATATAACCATTAAGGGATATATGTACAGCGAACTAAAGGGCATATAGATCCAACCACAAACACATTGAAGTCAGTCTGACTAAATCATCGGTTTTAATCACTGGACAGGAGACTGTCACTCTGTGTTCAACAATTTTTGTATGTCAGTTTTTGATCAAATAAAGTAAAATTAATTTTTTTAAATTAATACTGTGGTTTGTCCCCACCATTTGGTTAACCCTTGAACTGCCTTCATCTGCATATACAGGTGAAACTCGAATAATTAGAATATCGTGCAAAAGTAATTGCAGTAAGTGCTGCAAAAGGGGCCCAAACCAAGTACGGAGTACATATGCATGCTTGTACTTTCCAGAGGTCCGATATTGTTCTATGTACAATCCTTGTTTTATTGATTGCATGTAATAATCTCATTTTCTGAGATTGTGGATTTGGGGTTCTTGGGGTTTTCATGAGCTGTAAGCCATAATCATCACAATTATGACAAATCACGGCTTGAATTATCTTGCTTTGCATGTAATGAGTCTATCTCATATATTAGTTTCAACTTTTAAGTTGCATTAGTGAAATAAATTAACTTTGCACAATATTCTAATTATTCGAGTTTCACCTGTATATGCTGCAAGTTTTTTTGGTTACAGGTGGGGTAGACGAACCCGTCAAAAACAAAAAAATAAGGGTAAACTCAAAGAGCTTGTTATCTCCAGGAGTGAAACAAATCCAGTATCACATACAATTTAAGACGTGCATAGACAGGCTTTGTTTATGAACACTGCATTTTTTATTTTAATGCAGTGCTGCTGAAATGCATGTGTTGAACGTAAAACATAGCAAGGCTACATTTGACCTGCTTTGCTTGCAACATGAACAGACATGAAACCCTTACACCAATTGCTCTTAAGATTTATTGTTTATTGTTTTGAAAGAAATGCAAAGAAGGTCAAACACAGCCTGAGGGCAGTCAGCCACACATCACAATTAACCTAAATGAAAACCTGTAGATCTGTGATAACAGTGTGCTTTAAAAACAAAGCCTAACTACTAAATTATTTGTTATTTAATATCCAGCAGTTTACCATTGCAAGAAGAATTCTATTAGCCCAACTTCAGCCATTTTTTTCAGTTTTTTATAGACACCCTCAGACACCCTGTCACCACAAGGGGAGACTTTTCAATGGGGACAAAATAAAAATCTGACACACGTAACTATTCACTGTCCTATACAAAAAGAAACAATAAAACATTTTGGCTGTAGCTGAAATTTAAAAATAACCTGTGCCCAGGCTTTTCCCACTAAAGAAGTTACATATTCTGAACAAGCAGTAAAAAGCACTTTAAACAAACCCTCAAATACCTATGTCGCTATAGGCATTGTGGATAAATTCATCTTCAAATTTCACAACAGAGGCAATTAAATATCAGCTGGTTCTTGTGAAGAGCAGATTTTTGGCAGCCTGTCAACCTTGTAATGTAAACACACAGCAGGTGTCTCTAAGATGCTAAAATCCGACTAAGGACTCTCTTGTGAACTTTGAGAATCAATAACTTTACAGTACATGCAGTCAGAGAGGTCAGTGAAGACTTGTTTTAGAGCTCTTTTACTACTTGCTCAGAATATGTAAATACTTAAATGTTCATAGTCTGGGCACAGGTGCATTTTATACATGTATACTGACCACATAACAGAACCCAAATACAATTAAACAACAACCCTGTAGGTGGCTATGGGGTAGTTGGTGCACATAGTGAACAGAAACCAGTTTCATCACATGCTTTACTTTGTCTCCACTCTTCAGGAGGAATTATATTCTTGTTCAGGCTAATGCTTAATTTTCAAAAGAACAAAATATATGCAATGCTTTTCAACAGCAACAGAGCTCAGAAAATAATTTTAACTGACTCTAAGACCTCTTTCACATGGCCGCTCCGATCGGGTCTACCTGTCAGTTTTTCAGGTGGACAAGCAAGATGGAGAAAAAAACTGTATGGACACGTATGCCACAGCAGTAACATCTGCTCCATATTGCTCTGATCAGGAGAGCATCCATGCACGGATCCTCTCCTGATCAGCCCGTGTGAAAGGGGCCTTTACATAAATATAGAACCTTTCTGTAATTCAAGTTCCCTGCAATAATTTTACCTGCATTTCATATATTTTCAGGAAGTATTAATGACAAAAAATTACTGGAATCAACTAGAATAGAGAAAAGGAATTCTGACACTCATTTACAACATGCTTGTCCTGGATCTTTTACTGAATACACTATGCACTATAGTATCTGCTGACACATGCCCAGTCTCTACTGGGTCTGCTTCTCGGCTTCTTGGGAACTGGTGCTTGAGCCTATTATATGGCTTGCACTATATCAAACTGCCACACTAAATACTTTTCAGTTTACAAAACATCTGGGGCAGGTGGCAACAGCACTATATAATCTACTCCAGGATTAATATAGCTACATTTTCCAGAACAAAATCAATCCAGCATTTCATATGTCATAATAAAGGAAGTTCTTTGGAATTCCCCAAATGTGCTATCTTAATCCTGAATGTGACAATTACTACTGGACATAACCAATGGGTTTGATGCCTTCCTCCTTCCTCCCTTCCTTCCTCATATCTTCAATCTCTTCAAGCCAACAGCCACACGTATGGCCCTTGATTTCTTTGACAGCTGCCTATTCAAGAACATTACGTCAGACAAGACACCTGGTTGGAATTCCCACCTGAACTAATAGATTATCAGCATGTCCATCTAAAAACATGCTTACAAATCTGCTATTGGGTGCTGTAAACAAGTGTCTGGTAAAGTATATGGTAATAATGGTATATGATGTTGTACGATGGTGTGTCTTCACAATAGGGTGTCTGAACATAACATTGTGATCTGCAACATACTACAATGCTTTTTCCAGCTTTGACCCTTAGCTATGGCTGCCTAACTCACTCACCAGGCCCACAAAGTAACTGGTTGCAGTCATTGCTGCATCAGAACCTGTACCAGCATGCCAGATAAGGGAGAAACCAGCCCACATAAAAACATTGGCTTCAGAACAGCCACTGCTGCAAGCTTCACTTCTGCTGCAGTAAATGAACATCAATATGTCTCTAGCAGCTATACATGAGTGAATGAATGTTAACACTGGTGGAACTACCAGGGTCGCAGCGGTCGCAATTGTGACCAGGCCATGGTGTTCTGCCAGTTGGGAAGGGAGGCGTCATCCAGGGAGGAAAAAGAGGGTCCTCCTGAAACTAAGGAGTGTGGCAGACGTTGTAGCCGGGTTGTGGGGAGAGGCAAATTACATTTTCCAGTAGGTAATGCGGCGAGGGAGTTGAAAGATACAGACTGGAGGTCCAGGCAGTGTGGCCTTTGGAGAGAGGTAGAGTAATCAGTAGGCACAGACAGAGAACAGGGACATAGAACTGGAGGATGGAGAGCTGAAGGTAGTTGATACTATGCCATCCTCATTCCCCCTCCATCACTTACTGATGTCTGTGTCCCCGTCCATACTGTCTGTGTTCTACCCATTGAGCATCCCCCAACCACTCCTCCTATAATAGACTACTGTCTGTGTATGACCCCCCCACTGATATTCCCCCCCCCCACGCAAACTACACTTGTATACTACCCCCCATACCCCCATATTGACCACCATGAGAAAAGAGCTGTGGAGTGTCTGCCTGCTGGGAGCTGTAGTCCCAGGGGCCAATGTCGGCACCTTGGCAGTTAACGGGCCCCCCAAGTGGTGGAACGGCAGGGCCCATTCTCAGCTCCGCTTGCGAAGACCTGGACAGGAGGAAGAGGGCCCAGTTAACCGCCTCAACTCCCAGCATGCAGCAGGCCAACTCTCCGCAGCTCCTTTCCATGGCAGTGGGGGGAAGCTTCATGGTTTCTTGCACCGGGGCCCTGAAGTTTCTAGTTATGCCTCTTAATGTTAAGGTATTCCTCCTCAGCGTGACATAGTTGTAAATGGTGAGGGATGGACAAGAACACTGTATGGGGTCCCCTCAATCCCAGTAATCCCAGTAATCTTAAAATTGAAGTAAAGCTGAACCTTTTTTTTGCCATTACTTTCTCTTTTGTATAGAGGCAACCCAATCACTTTTTTCCCCTAGCGGTGGTGGAAACATTAATTAAATAGAAATAAAAGGAAACACTTAAGTTCTTTGTGCAAAATAAACTGAGCCAGGTTGTTTTCAGAACATTAATAGAGGCAAGCAAATGTCTCTGTTTGTAGATGCAATCATATTTTCCCTTTTAATGTTCCAAGTCTACACCAGGTGATATCATAATTTGCTTTTCAATAAATAGAAAGTAAAGTGTGTGAATGGTATTTTGTATAGCAGGGTCGATTTCTGAAAGCCCAGCATCACATGTCTGTTCTTTGGATGTAAGAAAATACCCTGCAGCAACAGAGGACTTATGGGAAATTACTCATTGGCAGATGAAAAACATCTTTTTTTTTTTTTTTTGATAACAGCTTGACCTCTTGTAATGTTGTTTTCAGCTTGAAGAGTTGGAATAAAATAGAAGAAAATCAGATAAAATAATCTCAATTATGTTGGTGTTCAGAAATTCAAAAGCAATGTATTCTGACATTTTCTTGTTTGTTATCCTGCTTTGAACTAATTTTAAAGTTATAAATATGACAATTTTCTGAAAATGAAACCATAACTGAACTTTTCTGAAATCAGCCATTACTATAAATGCCTTGGTAAAATGTATATGATCTTTATAGATGATGTGTACTATGACAGAGCTGAGGTTGTTTTACTTCAAACTAGGCATGCACCGATACCTGTTTTCCGGTATCGAGTACCAATATTTTTTTTTTGGTACTCGCCAAAACCAAGTACCGAGTACTGGTGTTGTGTGCCCAGATTATCAGGAAATCATGATCCGCCGCCCGGCTTCCTGATTGCCTGTGAAGCCAGCGTTCTAGTGAAAGGACACCGGCTTCACTTGCCTGGGCTGCATGGCTTCCTAACCAACCAGGAAGCCGGGCGGCGAGTCATGAGATGCCGTCCGGCTTCCTGATTGGTCAGGAAGCCAGGCTGCCTAGCAGCAAGTGAAGCTGGCTTCCTAGCCAATCAGAAAGCCGAGGGGGGGGCATGTCATGACCCACCTCCTGGCTTCCTGATTGGCTAGGAAGCCAGCATCACTTGTTGCTAGGTAGTGTAGCTTCCTGACCAATCAGGAAGCCAGGACGCAAGTAATGATGTGCCGCCCTGCTTCCTGATTGGTTAGGAAGCCAGATCTCCCTCTGACCGGAATTTCCGGTATCGTAGGTAAGTATCGGAACATTCAATAGTGATCTAGAAATCCTCAACCAGGCTGAAATTCTTTTTTCCAATGTTTTGAAGGTCATCTGATGCAGTGCACTATAGACATGTCACACATTTTGAAACTTGCAAACTCCTATACATTAGTTATCTATGAATTTGTAATTTAGAGCTACTTAAGTTATTGTTTACTAATCCAGATAATAATCAGGTAACTCTTCGGAATTAATTTATCCGTGTTATCACCCAAGTGTCACACAACGTTTAATCGTGGCTCTCACATTTTCAATTTGAAAAATTTATGACTGCTGTGTTAAAATTGTGTGAATGTGGGTAAAAACATTAATAAATAGACACCTTAGTGTAGAATGTATATGTGCATATAAATTTATATACACCATCTTTGATGTGCTGGAGACACTTTCTTTGAATGATCGGTTAATAAGTAACACATTTTGATTAGAGAATATTCGGACTATATTTTCCATATGCTTGAGTTTCTCCTGATAATCTAAGTATTACTCCAACCAAAATGTTTTTTGCAGTTCAGGGAAGTGGGAAAAGGTTACATCCTCTCTCATCTTTTTTTTTTTTTTTTATTGCTGCATGTGTCCTAGTTGGGGAGATCTGAAGGTCAGATCTCCCCAACTAGTTGTCATCAGCATAGGTGTCCTGGTGACCATTGTCACCAGGACACCTATGCTGATGACAACTGTCAAGGGTGACATTTCCCCTCGTTTTGGGGTGATTTTCACTAATTTTCTTGTGCGTCTCTGGAAACAGGAAATGCAGAGGTGAACCTCCCTCATTGGCGACATAGACAACAATAAAAACCTGACAGAAGTTCTAACTCTATCTGTCCATTAATTTTAGCCAGTGTCCATTCATCACAGTGTGTGTCCGGAAAGGTCTACCAATTTGGGTATATGTGAGTTTCAATGCCTTGCAAGTAAAAATGGAATTCAACGGCCCATAGCCGCATGCATTTACAATGAATTCTTATATCCTGACAATGAATTCTTATCCTTATATGCTCATATTCTTCAGCAGGGAGTACTTCATGCCATATATAAATATAGTGTTTACTTTAATTTTCTCTTATAGAGTGACATTTTTCATACTAACGCATAGATTAAAATAGAGAGATTAAAGAACTAGGTTGGTAAAAAGGTTTACTACACAGGCGATCATCTTAGGACAGAAAACGGGCAGAACTGAAATGTAATATACTGCTGGCTGAGTGTTCCTATTAGGTTATATGGCAGACAGAAGTCAAGCTTTTACAATACTCACAGGAATTATGTTTACAGAGACATGAGATTCACTCTAAAGTGCCACCACTTTTATTTTACACACTAAGGGCTTCTTTTATAGAAGCTGGCATCATTTCCCCTTTCATAAGCTCTCAAATAGAAGAAATAGCATGCCATAAAAACACATGAGAATGCAGTTTACTAAAACAGATTCTTGGCATATCCAAATTCCCCTTTTCTATGGATAACATACATTCACAGAGCAAATAAAGGGAATTGTAGATAGTGCTGTGCCTGAATTCTAGGAACGGTTTGTGTGCGCTCAAAAGCAAAATGTGAGTCAAGGAAAAAGGAAGAAAAAGGGGACCTGTCACAGCATTACTTACCTGTTTTAGCTATACTGTGTACTGGGCTGGAATAATTTAACCCACAAAATGGAGGTAGCTACATGGCATACACTTCACTAAGGCTCCTTCCTATTCCTCGAAAAGCCTGCTCAGTTCTGAAGAAAGCTTGGTCATTTTTTTAATCTTTAAAAAAAATCTAATTTTTTTAAAGAGCTGAACCACAGACACATTTTACAGCCTCAGGTACTTTCATGAAATGTTTCAAATTTTTATGTTATAAGAATTTTATAGGAAATATATTTAGGATGCATAATACATATAACTATGACACACCTTAACAAACAGTGCCTACATTCTGTTATATACTGGCAACTGTATATGACCCTCACCTGTCTACTGAACATATTTTCCTTGCAAAGTCTTGACTTTCATGTCCTGTACAGTATGTTATTTTATTTTTTTTCAGGTATTTATGTAGCACCAACAATTTGCACAGTGTTTTACATACAAATTAGTCTCTGCTCCCAAGGAGCTTACATTATGTCACATGCACATACTAGGGCAAATTTACCATGTCTTCAGAGGCTGGGAGGATACCCACACAATCCCCGGGAGAACATGCAAACTCTATGCAGATAGTATCCTGACCAGGATGTGAACCAGGGGGTCCCACCGCTATGAGGCAGAAGTGCTAACTACTAAGCTGCTGTGTTGCCTCGTGTTAAAAATTTGAACAGATTAAGATATATTTATGAAGGACTTGGAATGATACAAGATATGACTTAAACAAGCAATACGTAAATGTATATAAATAGAGACTCTGTAACACATCATCATAGAGTCCACAACTATCCTGTCAAGGCCAGTTAACCACAATTGCAAGTAGGACCTTTGCAATGCCAGGGTTAACCAGGACTCACTGGGGACATAACTGATAACAGCAGTAAAAAGAAACTAGTACAAAATCACATGGAAGCACACCCTAGGGACAACAATCTGAATGCTTCAACAGGCCAGCAGAGTATGAATTCTGGTAATTCAGTGCTTGACAGTGCCATAGTTTGGGAAACAGATTGCAGGGGACAACTGATCACCGACAGGTACTGTAGGTTTATGACATCTATCCTCAGTTTTATACACAGTTCTGAAATGTTAACCTTTCTGGGCCAGTATATTAAAAAAAACAAAAAAAAAACTAAAATATACTTATAAATTCCATTGGATGTTGATAGAAGTACCTTAATGATATACAGTTTTCATTATCTGTAAAGTCGAAGAGGAGGACCTACACAACTATTTCAACTGAGTGTATAGTTTGTGTGTGTGTGAGTGGAGGAGTTGTGTGCATTGGCGGTGTATGTGTGTGCGTATAGGGGGCAGGGATTGGGGGTAATAACATCACTAAATAAATGTAATTAGGTTCTAGAAACTCCTTCCTTGGGATCTGGTTTATATGTTCTTTTCTACTGTTCTGCCAATTAACAGATTAACAATGCATACTGGAAATATTTTAATCACTATTTGACACCTGGACATCAGCAAGCAATACAAATGTCGTAGCTTTTCATATTTTCCAGAAGCCAATCTTTCCTTAGTATGGTTAATATGAGGTATTATAGGGTGTTGTCAGATCTTTCATGCCAAAAATAAGTCATCATAATAGGCCAAATCTCATCATTAGCTGTGTGCTTGTGAGGTAGTGACAGAAAAGGAGAACACCCAGCATCTGCATAAAATATGAATAATGTGCCTTTTCCAAATAAGATACTAAAAGGCTGCCAGTTGCTGGAAAATGTTTGAAATAATTTGGGGTGATGAACTTTTATAATGGCAATTCCCCTAAAATGTTTATAGGTAGATTTTTTTTGGGTAAAAGTGATTTTGCATGTTTGCAGCAGGAAAAGTAAGTTCTGTATTTCCTGTCTTCTTTTACAAGTGTAGCACCCTGTAAGCAGGAGAGCTTATTTAAATTTAGTTGTCAGATGGTAATCAGTCTGATGCTGATCTAATAGTCTTTGCTCATTTAATTTCCCCTGAGCAATCTGTTACCGCTGGCATCTGTCTGCTGCTGGGTGAATCCTTGCCACAGAGCAGAGCAACCATTAAGAGATTGCTATGAAGTCTCCCTGGCCAATCACTAGGAGATTCATGGCCAGTGGTGGCCAATGCATGCTGGGAGAGGAAATAAATATATAAATATTCGGGGTGGCTATGTGCGGTTATCTTTCTCCCCCGGGCCCTGCCTGGGGGAAGGCTGCTACTGACTGACTGACCGACCTGGCAAGGCCTCAAGCCCTGGGGTCTAGCCATGTGCTCACACTGAGGCCTGAGTCTAGGGGCCCAGTGGCTAATACTAATGATGAAGATGACAGAGTAACTTTAACAGGCATAGGGAACCTGAGAAGTGAGTCTCTGCTGTGAGTGGAGAGTATGTTCCTGACTGGATTGATGACTTCTGATTCAAGGACTGCTTAACCAGGTGCACAAGACACAGATTGCCGCATTTAGCTTAAAGGTCCTAGTCTGTGATGGCAACAGATACTTTGATCTACCTCTTAAAGGAGCCTACAAGATTCTGGATGTTCCTAGCCCTAAGGGCTTGTTCACACGACGTCCGTATTCTGTCCGGACCAGAACCGTTTGCTCCTGCACTAAAAATGTATCCCAATGAATCCCTATGTGTTTTATAGCTCCAGTTCTCAGCAGCGCAGTCCGTACCGGTCCAGACAGAAAAAGTACTGCATATCACATTTTCTCTGGTCCGGAAATGCACAAACGCACTGCAGTTAACAGCTGGCAGGCCCACTGCACAAAAAAAGAAACTGGAACGCGTCCGGAACGTGGTAAAAACGCGTCAAAAACGCACTGCACGCATGGCACCGCGTCTGCAGATCTGCACCAGATCTGGACCAGAAAATGGTGTGAACAAGCCCTTAATATCTCTCCCTGAAGTTCTACAATAAAGTTTATTCAGCATCATATTTACAGTCTGGATCCCCATTTACCGGTCACCACAGAGGGTGGTAAGTGCTATTGGGGCAGCCAGGTTGCTAAAATCCCTAGACAGGCTATGGAAGATCCGTTTAATGAAGACAAACTGGTGTAAGATGAGCTCTGATTGGATGCTATAAGTTACTCTACTGTGTTCCTTGTCATATTAAATAAGGCTTTTCTATTCATTCCCATTTGGAGAACTGAATACAGCTGTCGTACTCATTTTTATCTTATGCCTGTCATATGACTGTACCATTTTGCTCACTGAGCTTTTGTATTTTACTAGTCCTCTAATTATTTGGTATAATTGTGTTTTAATCATATCTTTTCTAAGCTTCTTCTTCCCAGTCAAAATAAATGAAATAACTGTTTTACCATACAGCAATATCAATTATTACTAATCATGTTTTACTGTTTAAGCACTAAGAGTGCCGTGACATTTATATTGCTTTCAATGAATTAACGAAAACACTTAAGCAAAATGCAATTCAGTTAGACTAAATCAATAAACGAAAGATTTGCTTATACAAATCTGCATTGCTGCTTGAGTGACTTCATTATCCATATTGAAGAAGCAGAACAATGTTATAGAAGCTGTCTCTGTATCACTAGTGTTTCTGCACCACTACTGCACGATGAACGCAGATCTGCTCAAATAGCGCAACCATTTCTAAGTTTTTTAACTGATTTTTTTATATCCAAGTATAGAGCTCCACCTGCTGGCTGCTACTGGTAAATATGAATTATAAAGTTCACATTTTACTCTGCAATCATTAATGCATGTATTTTTTTAAATGCAAGCAGTGTTCGTGCCTAAATTTGACTTGGTATCAGTCTCTTGTGGTCTACTGTAGAGCAGAGCTCATGGAGAGAGACCGGAAGAAACAGCACAAGGAAATAATGTGTTGTAGAGGAAAAGGCATGCTGTTAGGAGGAAAAAGCAAGTGGAGTGGGGAGGAGACCTGTAAGATAAACTGCAGTAGAGAAAGGCCACTAGGCAGGGCTGTATTGTGTTTCTGAGCTGTGTAGATCCCTGGACTTGATGGATAGAGAAAAAATCTCTTCATCAGGTAAAACAGCTCTTATTTATGTACTTGATCTGTGCATTTAGCTGTTTGCCTGGAGTTCAGCTTTAAGTTCTTTTTTTTTAGCGAATGAAGCCTGATAATCATAACAGTGCAGGATAGGACATGTCCTATTGCCTTATGTTTGATGCTGATTACATTTGATGCTGACTCCAAATGCTTATATGAAGGTCAGCCTGAAATGAAGGTCAGTGTGATACTGCAATGTGTATCAGTAATGCTTTCACAGTGAAGGTTGTGTGATGACATCCTACCGGAATCCTGTTAACATGCAATTTGTATATTCTCAGTGTAACGATGCTCCTGTGTCTGGTTGATATGGGTTTAACTGAACTGGCCATTGAACGTACACTTAAAAGTCTTTCTGTTTGGCTGCTGTAAAGGTGTATAATGGGGGAATAAGAAAATCTTTGACACGTATAACAGGGTATATAACAGGGTATATAACAGGGTATATAACAGGGTATATAACAGGGTATATAACAGGGTAGAGTATTGTTAGGTCCTCTTTGATGGGCATACAGTTATTTTAACCTGGAGATCCCAAACCATTTATCCAAGGCAGGGCCTTACTAAAGGGACTCTGTTGCTGAATTAAAAAATGCCAAAAAGCACCACCTACAAAAGAAAATGGTTTATAGTCATCTGTCATTCCAGTGATCTTCGCTCATTTGCAGACGGCCTCTTCACATGTGACACACTTCCATGTGCCTGGTCCACGGCTGTGCATTGTGGTTCCTCCCTACATTACTACAGGACAAAGTGTGTGACGGAGGACTCAGACCTACGGAAGTGTTGAATGTTAAGATTTTTCAGGCAACAGGACAGGTGATAGTTTATCTTTTTCATGTGGGACTTTTTTTAGGAGAAGAACTAAATCTGCAGTCTTCCCAAGAGTATTTATCATAAGTACAAGCACAGTATATTTGCACAATATGGCAGACATATCCCCTAGTGTACCCACCTCATTTCTGTCTAGTGTTGCTGCCATCTTCTTTCAGTCTCTTCTGGGTCTGGTGTCTTCTCTTTGGCAAATGGCTGGTCACTGATGTTGTGACTTTTGTGCGTGTGTGCGTGCACGCGTACGTTCTATAATGATATCATCCTGGGCCCTGGATCCATTCTAAGAATTTTACAGCTGCCAAGAATAGGCCTGATGTGTACACTACAGTGACCATGCACCGTACACAAAACATTTGATGGCAGACGGGTATTTTGGCTTCTACCAAAACTCTACCCACAGTACAATTGTTTTCTTTTTATGTTTAGTTCTGATTTTTTAGGGTCACTTTAGGGTGTGTTCTTTTAACATGTAACTATTATTAAGTCCATTAAAATCCAATGGAGCCAAGACAGTTAGACAAACCACCTGTTTGTTTTATTCAAAATGTATCAGCCCTAAAGTTGTATGGTTTGCAATCTGATTTAAAAGACATTTTATTCTAAACCTATTACTCTGCCGTGCATGGACAGAATACAGGCTCACTTTGTCAATTTTTTTTAGGGGTGAGGGGGAGAGTTACCTCTAATGAGTGTTATGATTATGGAATTGATGGAGGTGCCCTCCGCACACCTTTCAGCAGTCCCGGCCAACAATCAAATAAATGGTGCTCGAAGTAACTTCACGGATGGCACCGTGCAAAACACAAGATTGAAGAAAATAGGTCACCAGCACTCCATAAGTTAAAATGAATGAGTCCTTTTAATGGACAATGATGTCACAGAAATCCAACATGAGCCGACGTTTCGGGGCCACACAGGGTCCCTTCTTCAAGGCAAGAGATGTGACCAAATGACCGTCACATCTCTTGCCTTGAAGAAGGGACCCTGTGTGGCCCCGAAACGTCAGCTCATGTTGGATTTCTGTGACATCATTGTCCATTAAAAGGACTCATTCATTTTAACTTATGGAGTGCTGGTGACCTATTTTCTTCAATCTTGTGTTATGATTATGGCACATCCAGATCGCTGCACTGTACTGTAAGATTCATATTTTCAACTATTGCGGGAAAGCACAGCCTGTCACGATCTGGGATCAGGCTCAGAGTCCAGCAGCTGAAGCAGCAGGCAATTCGTAATATAACAGGCCGGGTTTGGTACACAAGCAGATGGTAGTGGTGGAGGAGCAGGCAGAAGCGTAGTCAGTGAACAAGTCGAGGTCAGGAGCCAAAGGTATCAGGTATGTAGCAGGAGACGGAGAGAGTAGTCGGTGAATCAGCAGCCAAGGGTCGGTACACGGGAAGCAGTAGTAGTAGAATGTAGCACAGAGGGAGCAGGAAGCAAGATCAAGGCAGGAGCACAATAATCTGGCAAAGAGGAAGTGGAGAGGCATGGCTTATATAGGAAGTTCAAGGGAGGAGCAAGGAGGTCAGAGTTCAGCATCTGATTAGGTATAACTGAGGATACACAGGAGATCAGGCAAGGAGCTATCCAAGGTTCTTATGTGGCTCAGCAGGTAGAATCACCGCCAGCTACAGCAGAGGCTCTGGGTTCAGACCCGGTTCCTGACACAGCCATTACTGTACTTCTGGCCCACTGTGCCTATGAGAGCTTTGGCTCTCATACAAGGAAGCAGTAGTCTTGTTTCCCTGCTCCATCTCTTGCCTGTCCAATAATATAATGCAGTGTGTTCTGTGAAATATTCACAAAATATAAAGTGTGCTGTTAACAGAGTATGCATTTTATGCTACAGAGCAGTGGTCCAGATGGGACATAAACCTTATTTGAGCTAACGTTTTTTTTTTTACACAACAGAAATGACAAAAACCTTTCCATCTGGAATTCCACCTTAACTCTTGTTGTACATACAGTATATACCTTTCCACTTTAAAAATGCACTAGTTCAGTATGCTGGGAAAAGTGCTGACTAGTATGTAATTGTTTTTCAGAAAAAATAATAAATGTAAATATGTAAAGTTCTGACTCGACCCTATCATATGTCTGACAGCAACATTCTTACATCAACGCAAAAACTCCAGTTTGTCCTGTTCAGGATCAGTACATATGTTTATACTGCAAACTACAAATAAAGATAGCTTACATAAGGAACCACTTCAGCAAAGAAAGAAATAAAATATAGAATCTAATCTGCATGATTAGTTCTATGTTTTTTTTCCATCCCAGGTGCTAAACTTCTTTAATTTGCTTGGTTTCCTTCTTCTAGAGCGGAAAGGAGATCACAATCATTTTCAGGTTGGAATGAATATGGAGCATAAGAAATATTTATGTACGGAGAAATACAGCCAAGAAGTGTTTCCTAGCTCATCTGTGTTCTGTTATTATGGGGTCTATTCACAAAGCTGCCGAGGGCAGCCGTCCAGCCGTAAGATCACGGCTGGCTCCGCCCAGCTGTCAGAAGCAGGCTGTCGGCAGGCCAATGGCCGGCCGCTCGGCCAGCTTCGGCTTTCAGCACGGCTCAGCGCTCGACTGAGCTGCTCGGCTGTGATCGGGAGCTGTACGGGCTATTGTGAATAGCCCGTACAGCACCCCCTCGGTTCTCCTGAACCGAAGGGGCCCTGGGGGCGAAGCCAGCCGAAGGATCGGCCGAAGCTACGGCCAGATCCTTCGGCAGCTTTGTGAATAGACCCCTATGTTGTGTCACCATTTTCTTCTCTTTATGTCTGTTTGCAGCACCTTGCCATGGGCTCTGCAGGATCTTTGGTGTATATTGATTCTGGTCAACCAGGTCAAGAGAAGACCTTGGAATGTGCTTTCAAGATAACTTCTCCATTAAAAGCTTCACATACATGAATAATATAAACATATACTGTACATGGAAGACATAACACAACAACACCTAATAAGGTTGCAAAAATAAGCCATGTAACACAGTGCTGCCTGAAATTTAAAGTGGAAGGGCCATATAATAATACAATTGGTGTCCTGTATTTGATAAAAGAATCAACTAAGAACAAATACTTGGTTTTGGTTTAAAGATACACTTCCGTCACAAATGACAGATAATAAAACTACTTGTGTTTATTTAAGTGTAAGAGTTACTGAAATGTAAAGCAATATAAAAGAGTCTATTCACTAAATATGAATACTTCAATCAAGTTTGATAAAGGGGTTAGCTGTGGGTAACATTTCGCTAAAACTCTATTTTATCATGGACTGACAACATTTGATAAGCCTGTGTGACTTTTGGAAAAAGAGAATCTCTCATTTTAAGCACCAAATTTTTTTAATAACAATAATGAAAAGTCACCACAACCAAACCTAGCAGGCCCCTCACTCCCTTACATTCTGGAGTGACAAGGACAAATGGAGTACCACTAACAGGGATGCCGACCCATACTATAAATATTTTAACTTATCAGATACTAGTATTGATAACAGTCTGTTTAGCTAAGACATAAACTGTACTCCTGAGTGGCCATGGCCCCTACTCCTGGCCTAAGCCGTGTCCAAGCAACCTGAAGCACTCGGGTATCAGAATTTGCACTGTAATATTCGTCTGAACTGATTATTGAGTTGAGGGAATATCTTAAAATATGTTCCACGAGTGATTCATTTATTCAAACTCCTTGATACACTTTAGTGACTTAGAAATCAATTGTGAATAGAAATTTTTTCCGCTAGGGCTTTTTCATGCTTAATATTTTTTATTTAATGTGTACAACATTTAGATTCTATTCTTCATGTTGAGATCACTTAGACATCCCACCATTTTTAATCAAAACACATTTCCAGAATTGCGTAAAAACAAAATATATTTGTTTTTTGGCTTGGTGCCCATCCACAGCCTAGTAACCTATTAACCACTTGCTGACCGGGGTGTTAAACCCCCATTCTGCCCAGGCCTTTTTTTCAGTATTCAGCGCTGCAGTACTTTGATTGACATTTATTCCATCATACAACGCTGTACTGAAATTAATTTTATACCATTTTTTGGGGACAGATCGAGCTTATTTTTGGTGGCATTTAATCACCACTGCAGTTTTTAATTTTTACTATATAACGAAAAAATTGTAACGGTTTTGGTACAAAATTCCTGACATAATCATACCGCCTGGGAGGTTAAGAAACCACAAAGGTCATCTTGTTCAGGAACTTCTTGGTACTGAGTGACAACACTGTTTGGTTTTCCCATTGCTTACCCTGTCAGATGGGCATCCAGTGGAGGCTATAAGAAGTCATACTTATGCCCAATGTACAGCATTGTCACCATCAGGAAGCCTGCCCTAACCATTGGCATGTAGCCAATTCTGCCCTAACCAATGGCATGTAGCCATTCCTGAAGTGATCAAATGTGGACAGGAAGTGACAGCAAAGATGCTGCAGGAAGTCAGCAGCAGTGAGATGCAAGAAATGATGCAAAGTTAAAAACAGTATATTCCAAAATATGGCAGTTGTTTATTCTAGGGTTCTAGGGTTTACATCTAATTTAGGCCCTGGGTCTGTCTGTACCCCCTCTGTAGACATAAGAGTTGTAACACTTTAGTGCAAGTGATCTATTTGTTGTATTTACACTTTACTTATTGTACGTGCATTGGTAGAATACATATTTTACTTCCCTTACTACGAGTATAACAATTTAATATTGCATTAAATAATGTACAAATTGTAGAATAGGACTTTATCTCATCTAAAATATATTTATATCTTGTTATTTCATCCTTTAAATATCTCATCGTGTCCAGAGTAAACAATCTCAAGTTTAAAAAGTTTATTGATTCAACTTCAAATGTACAGTGTCTGTTTTTCTCTTCTCTAAAATCTTTTAGAACTTTAAATATTAAATGCCTGTAACCTTAAAATAATTCAAAGGAGCTGTGCACTGTAGCCTACCAAATTTAATGGTGATCTTATATGACATTAAAGGGTATGTATAGAATTATTTTATTTTTATTTTTTCATTTACTAGGTTTAGTAAAAACAAATAAAAATGGTATTACTTTGCTGCATGTGAATATTTATATTTTAGCACTTGCGACCAGCAGGTGGCAAGACCTACACAAGCTCTAAGTTCTCTGAAGTTGAGCTTTTCCCTAATAAAAATCCTAAATTACTGTGAGAAGCATCCTCTTTCTCCACCCCAAGCAGAGAGCAGAACATCTTAATTACGATGTCTACAATGGATACCAACAAGCATGCTGGGAGGGAGGAGCTTTTATATCAGTATGTCCAGCATTCTCTGTAAACTGAGTGACATGGCTAAACTCTTCCATATAACCCAACTCAAGTCACAGAAATAGATATCAGTTAGATTGACATTTTGCTACCAAACTCCATTTTCAAAGTCTTACCTCTGCTTTCCTACAGCAGTTGTACAGGGTGTCTAAAAATTACTGTACAAGAAGTACATTAGGCACCAGCGTTGGACCTAGTGCACTTAGATATTCTCTCACTGCTGTTCGGGATCTTTCAGAATAGCCCGAACAGCAGTGAGAAGCCTGCCGGAGGTTCGGCTCAGCCGATCCAGATGTTGGATCGGCTGAGTCGAACTCCTTCTGCACTTCGGGTCAGCCGAACATGCTGAGCATGTTCGGCTGATCCGAATCCACACGAAGCAAGCCGATGTACGGCTGATTTCAGCCGATATACGGCTGAAATCAGCCGTACCAGCCTGAAGTGAATAGCCGAACAGTGTTCGGCTCACTTCACTTCTGATCGGTCATTCACTCGGCTGCCCTCGGCAGCTTTGTGAATAGACCCCTTAGTAATCAGCAGAGAGCTCTGGAGAGTGAAGCTAGAACCCAGCATTTTCACTGAGAGAAAAGATAAGATTTAGAAAAACCAGTTTCAAATTTTGACATGGGGTACAGGGTTATAAAACATCAAAAGGGAAAGTTAAAGAATTGATATATACCCTCTGAAAGAGAATAAATGTGATCTAACGGTGTCAGGATAAGACAATTTGTAATGTTACGGCTGCTGTCACCACTTCCGGTGGAAGTTTTCTTTGTTACGTCTTGATGCTTGTTCATGTATTATTTATTGAATAAATATTGAATAAATATTTTTTTTTTAAAGGAGAGTTAAACATAGCATGTAAATGTACTCTCATACCAATATCGTGCCATTATTTCTTAATTTCTCGTCTTTTCTACTGTCCTGAAAAGAGTACTTTTTTTTAAATAATCCCCAACACTTCTGGGAGTGTCAGATACTGCTCATGCTTCAAGTGATATTAAAGTCAAAAGGATGTTAAGTTGTTTTAAATGCTGATTAAATCACTTAAAATAGATGCTGCTTTTTGATGTTTCGAAGTTTTAATTTCTTGGAGAATCAGCTGGTCCCCTGAGCACTGGTCCTGACATTCCTGTTTTATAGTGACTCCTTTCTCAAGCACAATGCTATGCAGTCACCCTTGTGTGTGCTAGTAAGCTTTGTGTCTCCACAGACACACAGGCACAGAAAATCAAGTTACTTCCCTCCCCCCTGACCCCATCTTCTCCCTGCTCCTTTCTCCAGGCTAGTAGATGAACATTTTTTGGAGACTGCGATGTCCTTTGTGATCTTGTACTGGACAGGAAGTTCATGGAAGCTGAGCTGAGAAACTAAAAAGCAGCTGTTCAGAAACACGATGATTGTAAGTGTTTGGGTAAAAATGTAAAGCAATGTTTTGCTGAGCAATATATATTTGTTTGATCTGGATTTGTTATTGAAAAAAAGTTTGAGAGTTTAATACTACTTAAAGGGGAATTCCACTTTCCAATCTTTTGGTCAATTTAATTGAAGTTCTGCATGTTGTTTTTTCATTTGTAGCTTCAGATTTTACAAATAATAGAGATAATAGACAGACAACAATAAAAAACCTGACAAATATTCTAGAATTCCTCTACTTGACTTTAAAAAAAGCATTTCTATGTTTCTCTGTATTGATGAGATACTGTATTTCCCCTTACTTTCTATCCTGCAGTTCATACTGTTCTGTCTAAAAAGAAAGCCCAGCATTAACTCTGCACTTAATACTGCAGATTAAAGACCTAGATGGCACTGTCTCAGCTAGATTGGGAGGTGGTCCTTTATTTGAGTAGTTTTCCTATGCGTGTGTTGGGATCACAGCTGTGAAGGTTTGCGACACAGTGGCTTAGTGGTTAGCACTTCTCCCTTGCAGCACTGGGGGTCCCTGGTTTCAATTCCAGTCAGGGCACTATCTGCAGTGAGCCTGCTTTTCTCCCTGTGCTTGTGTGGGTTTCCTTCCAGCCCCAGGTCTAAATTGGCTCTTGTATCTATGTGAGATAGGGACCTTAGATTTTAAGCTCCTCATGGGCAGGGACTGAGTGTGTAAATTGTTGGTGCTATGTGAATGCCAATAATAAATAAATAAACCAGCTATTTGAGCTTTGACACTCCAGATGAGACCACACTGGCTGCTCATGTGTACATTTAATATATTTATGTGCAACATTTCATATTTAACAGACTGAAAGAGAAGCATTTGGAAACATTTACTTTGTTTACTCCTGAGCATAATATATAATAAGAAAGTATTTGGGAAAACCCTATACATTTCCTATAACATTGGGTCAGTGCCTCTGTTGAGCTAAGGTTAGGACAAAGTTTACAGCTTATATTAGGGTTAGGGTGATTGCCTCTGGGAAAATGATTTCAAAACAGGAAATGATGAAGATGGAGAAGTATTATAACAAACAAAGCCATATATTTGCCAGAAAATAGACACTAATTAGTTGGATATCTTCATAAAAGGGTTGAAAAACAATAACATTAAAAACAATACTGTACTCAAACCATGAAAACGAGTCTAATGATCAAGGGTTTTTTTCTGTATTTTTAACCTTTCCTGTACTTTCTATACTATGCAAAGGTTATTGAGTGACAAGGTATACTAACAAAATAACTCCAGCTGCTTGTGCCCTCATAAGGTCACAGCTGGATACCATTATGTTGATTATCACTGCATAGATTCTACATGCACATATTGTGAGCTGTAACATGCACTTAGTTCTTATACACGCATGCTAAAAATGAGAACTCCTTGTCACATAACATACACAAAGTGTGCTGAGCTGATAAGCTCCCTAGCAAAATATTGTGAGCTGACTATGCAGTGTCAATGCATCTATTATTTTCTCCTATGGCCCCTCGCAGCAGAGACCAACTTAGGCAAGCGTAAACCATTACTGGGCGGTACTGCAGTAACTGGAGCCTATGTACACTTGGCCTGGTAATACAGTATCAGATGATACACTAAATATTTCAGTTATCTTCTTTTTTAATGGATGAACACAATCAGATATTAATTAGATATTGCTGAAAAGTAAACCTTGTAGGGTACAGTGAGGTTGATTTATTAAAGGAATAGACCATGTTCAATTTGCAAGATCAATGTTCACTTAGCTTAGTGAATAGGATGTCGCTGTGCTAACTTTAATCATCCAGTTGTGCAAAAGCCTGTTTTTTTTTAAATTTGCCACATGCATTCTTTGCAAAGTGATTTGTCACTTTGTTTATTTATTACAGGTTTATATAGTGCTGACAATTTACACAGTGCTTCACATCAGTCCCTGCCCTCAAGGAGCTTAAAATCTAAGGTCCCTATCTTACATGCATACAGGGCCAATTTAGACAGTGTGGAAGGAAACTAGAGTACCTGGAGGAAACCTACACAAGCACAGGCAGAGCATGCAAACTCCTTGCAGCTAGTGTGCTGACTGGGATTTGAACCAGGGACATTAAGTACTGCAGGCAGGAATGCTAACTACTGAGCTCCATTATCTCTACGACAGAGCCTTATATTTAGATTGAATTGTTCCATTCTTTGGTTGGAGATTTTACATGCCACAAGCTCTTTAATTCTTGCTAGGCTGGGTAAAAATGAAATTATTAGCAGTGCATGGGCACCTCATTCAGTATCAGAACAATCTACACGGACCCTCCTCACATCCCAGCAAAGTTCCACATTACAGCCCAGCTGACATTCTTTGGCCTAGGCGAGAGGATTATGTGTCCAACTTCAAAGTAAATTGTGTCCCTACACCGGCCACACCTATAATTACGGTGTTAATTTACTAAGAGGGTAGAGACCATTTGCTCAGCAAAATTCATATTCACTAAAAAAATCCTTCTGTTTTTACTTTCACAAGATTGGGAAGTCAGTACGCATTCACTGTATTTACTAAGCCATGTGAGCATTGCAAAATGAACAGTCTCTATCCTTTTAATATTTCAACCTCATTGGGTTAAAGTGAACCTGTCCTTTGCCCAGTGGCATATCCAGGGAATGGCACATATGGCACATTTGGCAAATGCCCTCATTCAGAACAATCTACATGAAGCCTCCTCACATCCAGCAAAGTTCCTTAGTGCTGCCCAGCTGACATTCTTCGGCCTAGACACGGGGATTATGTGTCCAAGTTCAAAGTCATTTGAGACAGTTTGCTTAGCACTTGAAGGGGGAGCATCACTCTATTGGTCAGCAAAAGTTTGCTGACCCACAGAGACAGCTGACTTTTTTCTCTCCCCAACCTTCTTCCATACACATCTTCCCACCCAGTGCTTCGCAACCAGGGATGCTCTGGCCAGCGTCCCACCCAGCTCCTGACAACCAGTGATGTCACTAGTTGCCAGGAGCTCGGCGAAATTCCAGGGGCGACAATTTGTTGTAGATAAACCTCTGCCTTTGCCCTTGTAAGTTCAAGGAAAAGGGTGACTTAACTGTGTCTGTCCCAGGCAGCATGTACTGTACCTTATTTCCTTACTGTTCTTCTACTTTTGGCTTCCAGGACCCATGTCAGGCCTTACACAGTGCTATGGACTCCGACCAGTCGCCATTTGTCACTGCTGAACTAATCACGAGGCACTTTGCATTGTTACATGGAAGACCAAGTTAGGCACATGCAAACCAATACCTGGAAGTACTGGTTATCTCTTGCCAGTCCCGGGATCTAAAGCTGACGATACACTGTAGTATATGAATGCACAATATCCTCTAGATCTACCAACATCTATATCATGCATGAACCTGCATGACTGGATATAGATTGAGTGAATATGTAAGTCTGACCTCAAATTACATAACTAAGGGAGATTGCACAGAGATCGTACAATCAGATTATAATGTGTATGGCAACCCTGACATAGATTTGTCCATAGGAGTGAAGCATAATTTTGCTCTCCAGTGGCATGAAAGATACTTCTGTGTAGTAGGGGTAAGAGGAATTTTCACACCAGTCTAATTTACTGTGGCAGTAGTGACTTCAAGTCAGCAAGGGACTATTACATTCACTGAAGTGTTAAACTCTGTACAGCCAAATAATGTTTAAACCAGTCTAAGAAAAGATCTCTGCTCTGATATTTTGTGATGAGCTTGTCTGCTCTGCTAGTAATTGAAGCTTCACCAGCATATTTTATTATGTACTTGCTAAACTGTATTATAGTTCTTTCTTAGAAAAATGTTACCTGAGCCTCGAATAGAGACTACAGGTGAAACTCGAATAATTAGAATATCGTGCAAAGTTCATTTATTTCACTAATGCAACTTAAAAGGTGAAACTAATATATGAGATAGACTCATTACATGCAAAGCAAGATAATTCAAGCCGTGATTTGTCATAATTGTGATGATTATGGCTTACAGCTCATGAAAACCCCAAGAACCCCAAGAACCCCAAATCCACAACCTCAAAAAAGTACAATATTACATGCAATCAATAAAACAAGGATTGTACATAGATCAATATCGGACCTCTGAAAAGTACAAGCATGCATATGTACTCAGTACTTGGTTTGGGCCCCTTTTGCAGCACTTACTGCCATTACTTTTGCACGATATTCTAATTATTCGAGTTTCACCTGTAGTTGATGTAATTTTGTTTATAAGACAAACTTTATACTATAATTGCTGTCCACATGCCTGCAGTCTGTGGGCCATTAAATTAAGCTAAGGTGTCAACAATACGCCCCCTCCTAACCAATGAAACCGCAAAGCTACTCATCCACTCACTTGTTATCTCTTGTGTCGACTATTGCTATTCTCTTCTCATTGACTTACCTCTACACAGGCTGTCCCTTCTTCAGTGTACCGTGAATGCTGCTGCCAGACCCATCTACCTAACCAATGTCTGCAACTCCCTCTGTCAATCCCTCCACTGGCTTCCAATTGTCCAAAGGATAATATTCTAAATATTAACAACCACATAAAAAGCCATCCACACTTCTGTCCCCGACTATATCTCCAGTCTCGTCTCAAAGTATCACCCTAACCATTCCCTCTACTCTTCAAAAGACTGCCTGCTCTCTAGCTCCCTCATCCACTCCCATGATTGCCTCCAGAACTTCTCTAGGGTCTCTCCTATCCTTTGAAACTCCCCTACCCCAACCTGTCATCTATCTTCTACTCTGCCTGCCTTTAGTCGATCCCTAAGGGCCCGTTCACACAGTATCCATTGAGTCCTGGCACAGTTCCATGCTCAGAATGCACTGGTTGGAATAAACCATGCCTCCACTATTCTGTGGCAGAATGGGGCTGTGGTGGCACTATTCATGTCAATGGCACTGCAGACACACCTCCCTCCCACAGTGCGATCAGCCGCACCAGAATGCGTGGAACAGCAATGCCTTGAATGCACTATTTTTTGCAATCACAGTGCACTGCTATACCATGCGTTCTGGTGTGGGTGATTGCAATGCGGACAGAAGTCATGTCTTCGATGCCAGAACACGGGAACCTTGGTTTATGTCCAGTATGATCCAGTGTGTTTAGGGCATGGAACCGTGCTGGAACACACTGGATAGCATGTAAACTGGCTCTAAAGACTCATCTCTTCAAGGAAGCTTATCCCACCTCAACTTAACCACCCTTCTGTATCACTTGCCTCTCCCATTTAGATAATAAGCTTTCATGGGCTTACCACCTTGCCTTGATTTGTGTTGTAAGTGTAATGTCCTCCTTATATTATAAAGCGCTGTGCAAACTGTTGACACTATATAAATCCTGTTGAATAATAATAATGATACATTGTGATATTGTGAATAGTGATATATTTTCTGAAAAAGTGGACCCTGTAGAATCAAATAGTGGCAGATGCATTTTAGTTTTTTACGTCACACAATATTAGCGCAACTATTCATCAATCCACATTTTCAGTAAAAAGATACACTCTGATTTTAGTGCACATAAACACACTAAAATATAAAATATGAGGTTGTGTGGAGAAAATAGTTTCCCTCTGTTCACCATCCTCCTTTTCTAGAAAAAAATACTATAACATTTTAATGTACATAAACACAATATAATACCAAATGTTATGAAACATACCCCCAAATAGGTTGCACTGAGTAAATAATCTTCATCTGCTCTTCATACTGACACTCGCCATGGAGGTCCCAGGCACCCAGGTGTGCCCAGAACAAATGACCATGGGTGGGGGGGGCAACATCTTCAGCAGCATGTGGAAGTGATCAGCCGCCTGAATTGCTTCTACTAGAAAACAGACTGTCAGCCATGAAAGCATAAACAAACTCCAGTCTGAGTTTGTGTACATGACTGCAAAAGGGAAAATCAATCAGGCAACAAGTAAAATGCAAAAAAAAAAAAAACACACTCCAACTCTGACGGAATGAGAAGGTTTATTCATCCTAAAGTAGGTTGAGACCCTAACTAGATTACGTGTAGTTTTCTAAAGCAATGTGTAATTGTTAAAGCTGAGCTCTAGGCAGGTATAAAAGACACAAATAACGCAGCTCAGGAATCAGTAACACATCATTAAATGTACAGTTTTTTTTAAATGCAAGCAGTGTAAGTACTTGTATTTTACCTGGTATCACCTCTATTTCACCTCTTATATTACCAATACAGTAAGGAAAGGCTGTAAGAGGATGAAACAACACAAGTAGACAGACTCACATTACAGGTATCTGTGAAAAGTATTACCAAAAAAAAAAAGGATGACTTCAACACACAATTGCGGTAAACTTTTTTGTGTGTGTGCGTGTGTGTGTGTAGAGGTTTTAAAAAATATTTAAACAACCATATTAGCCTTAAAAGCTATCAACTACGAACTACAAAGCAACACCAATCTATGGGGTCTATTCACAAAGCTGCCCAGGGCAGCCGAGTGAATGACCGATCAGAAGTGAAGTGAGCCGAACACTGTTCGGCTATTCACTTCAGGCTGTTACGGCTGATTTCAGCCCATGTACGGCTGAAATCAGCCGTACATCGGCTTGCTTCGTGTGGCTTCGGATCAGCCGAACATGCTGAGCATGTTCGGCTGATCCGAAGCCACACGAAGCAAGCCAATGTACGGCTGATTTCAGCCCATGTACGGCTGAAATCAGCCGTACATCGGCTTGCTTCGTGTGGCTTCGGATCAGCCGAACATGCTGAGCATGTTCGGCTGATCCGAAGCCACACGAAGCAAGCCAATGTACGGCTGATTTCAGCCCATGTACGGCTGAAATCAGCCGTACATCGGCTTGCTTCGTGTGGCTTCGGATCAGCCGAACATGCTGAGCATGTTCGGCTGATCCGAAGCCACACGAAGCAAGCCAATGTACGGCTGATTTCAGCCCATGTACGGCTGAAATCAGCCGTACATCGGCTTGCTTCGTGTGGCTTCGGATCAGCCGAACATGCTGAGCATGTTCGGCTGATCCGAAGCCACACGAAGCAAGCCAATGTACGGCTGATTTCAGCCCATGTACGGCTGAAATCAGCCGTACATCGGCTTGCTTCGTGTGGCTTCGGATCAGCCGAACATGCTGAGCATGTTCGGCTGATCCGAAGCCACACGAAGCAAGCCAATGTACGGCTGATTTCAGCCCATGTACGGCTGAAATCAGCCGTACATCGGCTTGCTTCGTGTGGCTTCGGATCAGCCGAACATGCTGAGCATGTTCGGCTGATCCGAAGCCACACGAAGCAAGCCAATGTACGGCTGATTTCAGCCCATGTACGGCTGAAATCAGCCGTACATCGGCTTGCTTCGTGTGGCTTCGGATCAGCCGAACATGCTGAGCATGTTCGGCTGATCCGAAGCCACACGAAGCAAGCCAATGTACGGCTGATTTCAGCCCATGTACGGCTGAAATCAGCCGTACATCGGCTTGCTTCGTGTGGCTTCGGATCAGCCGAACATGCTGAGCATGTTCGGCTGATCCGAAGCCACACGAAGCAAGCCAATGTACGGCTGATTTCAGCCCATGTACGGCTGAAATCAGCCGTAACAGCCTGAAGTGAATAGCCGAACAGTGTTCGGCTCACTTCACTTCTGATCGGTCATTCACTCGGCTGCCCTGGGCAGCTTTGTGAATAGACCCCTATCTAATGAAGATGAGTAGAGGCTTCTCCATAGATACAGTAGAGTGAGCATTATCACCCTAGGACATGACGTTTTACTGGCAAGAAAGAAAACTAATGCAGTCACCAGATCTAAGAAATGATAAGCTGAAATGTGTTAGATTTTTGTTTTAGGGTTCAGGAACGACGTAAGTTAACGTGTGGCGCTTTTGGTGTTGCATAATATATCTGACGCTCATAAAAGAAAAAAATGTAAATAGAACAGGGTGAAGAATACATATTTTGAAATAAAATTCACCAAAATCAATCTAATATAAAAAGTCTATAACTTCGGTCTCCATATTGAAAATTGCTGTCATAAACAAGACTCCATCCACAGGCAGCACAGAAACATAAGTTCTTTTTCTGACCAGGTGGTGGAAGATCCAGATTTGGAATAACCAGTGGTCCTGCTCACACCTAGGTGTTCCATGAACCCACGCCAAACACAGGAAAACATGCATGCTTTGACATGCGTTCACGAAACATCTAGGTGTGAACAGGGCGTGAATCATCATCAGGTATTTTAAAATATACCTTATACAGTATAAGTAACTTACTTTGTCTTTATAGCAAATTCCTGAAACCTTCTACACATAAGAATTCAGACTAAGGTGTACGTTTAATAAACTGTGATAAAACTAGCTTTATCACGAGTTAACTTTACTCAGCAGATCTCTTTTTTTTTCTCGGCTGCACAGAGGCTGTTTAATAACCTGCGAAAAGAAAACTTATCACACGAAACAGCTGTGAAAGGCTGAGATAAGTTATCACAGTGATCAGTTGAGAAAGCAATGTGGGGAATGTATTCTGAGCTGCACAATGACATCCTTTGTGATAATCTACAATCCTCCTGACAGGATCGTAGTTTAATCTGCCAAACCACCCAATAACAATATTACAAAGCACCGCTATAGCAAAGTGCAACAGTTATTTCACCATTAAAATTATGAAAATTGCTAAAAAGCAGGATTTACATGTTCTGATTTGTTCAGCATGTACCAGTACAAAAACATGAATCAAACTACCAGAGGCAGCCACAATGCGAGGCAGTGATGGGGTTAAACATTCTAAAGGGGCACTCTGATGGAGCCTAGCAATGTAAGTGGGCACTCTGACACATGCTGGAAATTAGAATGTTTGGCGTCCATGAAAAAAGCCTGCTGTCCCGAGATAAGTGCATCAGCACTGTGTGTGTGCAAACACACTAGCAGCAGGTATTAATGCATCATAAACGGCGGACCATGGTGGCGAAAAGGTGTTACAGACTGTTATGTGTGGAGTGCAATGTTCACTGCATCTGCCTCTAAAACATACTCCCCAGACATCCTTCAAGCTTAATTTGGTGGGCCTGTTTCTGAGGGAGAGTGAGACTTCAACAACTAGCCCTAAGGTCACATGACCTTACTGAACTTTACCTCACAATACAAAGATACAGTGAGGGGACTTGAAACTGCCACTGTCACTCTGAGGGAAGGGTGGCATTAAGACAGACTTCCCTCCTTTTCCCTCTCAAGGCTGTGACACACTGCAGGCGAAGCGATGCGAAGCGAAGGGAAAAAAAACCCAACCTTCCACTTCGCACTGCACCGCAGCTTGTCTACACTGTAGTTTGTCCGGGCACAGCGGAGCTCGGGATCGCCAGCGGCAACGGAGGGGAGGTCCACACAAACGCACGCATATTACAAGTGATCGGACGTCTCTACAGACGTCTGAATGCTTGTATGTAAACAGCCATCGCTGGATGTTTACATTCAAAGCCAATTTCCCGTTCGTGCGCGTGGCCTAGCGGCGGGCACTAGCGGGGTGGGTTAGGACATTTAAAAACGCCCACCCGCATTCCGTCCGCTGTCCGGCCGTTTAGGCCCCGTTCACACTGAGGGATTTATCGCGCGCTAATTCCCGCGATATTGCGGCTATTTACCGCGCGATATCGCTCTCCAATGCATGGCAATGGTGCAAAGGGTCCTGCTGTCGCGGGTCGTGCGTCGCTACAGCAGGACCCTTTTTGGAGCGGATTTTGCCGCGATTCCAGCTTGCGCAATGCAAGCATTTGCGCGACATCGCGCAACAAACGCGCGATCGCGCGCAAAATGCAAATTGCCCGACGTGGGTACTTTGCACAATACTTATCCAGTGATAAAGCTGTTCTCTACTTTTCTCCCTTTATTAAACAGGTACATTCCCATTACTTTCTGTGTACTTATCACCAGGATGAGAAGAGGTGAGATATTTCAGTTCCTACCTGACTTATCACGGGTTATTAAACAGCATTTTCTAGACTTTTCACTTTGCTAAGGTGAGAAAAGCCTTGTCACTGCTTATCACACTCTTTCACAGTTTATTAAACGTACACCTAAGAGAGATAGGGTTAGCATTATCAAACACAAAGGTTCTTTCTGATTGCACAGTGAAGTCAGTCTAACACAAGAAATATGCTTGCAGACAGAGAGGGCAAAAGAGTGCTGGTGCCACTTCATTGTCCAATCAGGGGGCTATAAGGCAACACAATAACAATTATTTCCTTAAGTATAATAAAAAAGTGATGTTTCCCTTTTGGCTATATAGGGAGGCAATGGTATGTTAAGCCAAGTTGACTCAAAGTCAGTTTACCATCAAAGTCAGCCCTAAGGCTCAGCACCACACAAAAAATGAGTAAACATAATATTTTTAAAAGAAATACTAATTTGGTTCCACTGCCTGAGATGAAAGAGCATGTGTTATTACAAGTGTTACATTAGGAACCATCACTGCCTATGATGAAGATGCATGGGGTACTTTCATCCCAGGGGTTACTAGCCTGCCAAAGAGGTGTGTTGTATGCAGAGGGGTGAGGAAGTCGAACTGTGTCCAGGTCCTAATAGAGTGCAGGGGGATCAGGAGGGCTGTCAAAATATACATCTTATATTATTTATATATATATATATATATAAAAGGAGGGGTGGGAAAGAGTAGAATGTGGTGCAAGTGCAGCATCATAGAGACGAGGCTTAAAGTGTATGTACACCTGTTAATTCTGCCAGAAATCCTGTGAGCTGATAACTTTCTATGCAGAAGAAGGGGTTATAGATATGTGGAAGGGGAGAGAAGATGAGGAGAGGCTGTCTCCTTTGTAATACATCAGAAATTAAGTTGGCAGGGCTGACACCACGTGCTTAGGATTTTAGAGCTCGAAAGTTAATTGTGTTATTAGTTTGAACAAGAAAGTAGGAACACACTACATTTCTAGCACATCAACAGTTATTTACCTGTAACTGGTGTGTTTTTAAAGGGATACATAATGAGTTATTGCAGAGATGTAGTAAATATGTTCTTTTTATTTTGCCTTGACATACACTTTAACCTGCAGATAACATTCCATGGTGATAGAGAAAATCTCAGGCACAGATGGCTTGATCAACCTTTCGACCACTTCCACCGTCTGCTCTATCACCCAGAGCCACTGGGTGATAGAGCAGTGTGTTTGTGTGTATATATCTTCCACTATGTTTACTGCTAGCTTATGATACTACTCCCTAAAAATAAAAGTTTTCAATGCTTGCCTGCTGGAGACACTTGAACGCTGTACTCCAGTGTAAAAGGAAGGCCTTTTCATTTTTTTCCACTGCTACTCTCGTATATGCCTCATAAAAAATTAAATTGGCCAAGAAAAAGAAAATACTTTAAACTGGTGATACCCCATTAATAAAACACTGTTTTCCTATATATTTTCATCTTCTCTCTTTTATGGAGGAATTTGCAGGTCCAAAACGTGCAAGGTACAGGGTAATCAATAAGGAGGAATTTTCATGCTTTTTTTTCTAAGGAAAGCCTAAAAGATAAACTGAAGGCAAACAGTTAAAAACACAGATGAAATACACATACAGGATTATTTTTATCTGTCAAAGGATTTGTATTTCTTTCCATCCAGTCCTGAGATTTACAGAGCCTGCCAGAAAATATAGCCAGATTGGTGATCAGATGTTTATATACTGCAATTAAGCTATACAGCCTGGGTATTTACCTGTGACCATTATCCCACCCCTCTAGCCACTCTGCGCTCGCCTTCTGTCAGCATGTTCGTTGTCAGCACACGTGCATGTAGCATACCTGATTGACCATTCCTTTGACAGTTTGAGTGCTGCTGTACATGGGATTACAAGTGAATTATACCAGTCAAATTGAACTACTTGTCTACTTGTCCTAGTTGCTGTAAATCTTTACTATATGGTGGCCCTAATTTCTTGATTAGCAGCCTCCCAGTAATTACAAAGTTGATTGGTTGATGGTGACTTAGAGGTAGTCTCCCAGATCCTTTAAGAGCGACTATTAGTGGGCCTAAATTCTTTAGTAGCAGCTTCCCAATATGATTTGGTCCTCTGACTCTAGTCAGCAGCCACAGGGACCTTGTGAGCTGAGTAATGAGGTCTCTATGGAATGTCCATCTGAAAGCAGCTTCTTCCAAGCTCGTATCAACATTCTCCAGTATAGGAGGCTCCTCTGAAGAAGCTCGAGACTGGTAACAATTTTCCTGACTCTCAAAGCCCTAACATAGGCTAGCTTAGATTTGCAAGTTCCAAAAAACAACGTCCAATGTGAATAGTGCGCTCCTGGTGAGGGTTGTGTGTTGAGGCTAGTGTGCGGCTCCTGCAGATATTAGACTGAGGTGTCTAATATGTGTGCTAGAAAACAAAAAAGAAAGAAAAGGAGCGCCACAACCTAGCGCAATAAGGCAGATTGGGATTGGAGTAAATTAGGAACATACAGTGTTTGCACTTGCATGTGAGGATATTGATGCTGGCTCAGCAATGTTAATCCCTGTGTGTTGGCATGGGGTCTTGGAGGTACGGCTGGTGGGCATCCAATGGATGCAGGGGCTGTGTTGGACCTCGAAGGGGGTGACGTTTGATGACCGCAGTGGAAGTGGTAATGACAACAAATTGGTGAGAATTCTTGAATGAATATAGAAAGAATGAGAATTCTTTACTCACTATCAGGCTGGGTGTGGTGTGGTTTCAGAGGAGAAGATCTTGCGGCGAGCTGGTTGTTATCCTGGAGGTGATAAGGCGCAGGAAAGTTCAGATTCTAAGGGTAAATGATTCTTGATGATCCAGGAGCTGGAAGCCCAGATTGATGCTGTCGGGAGGCTGTGGCGGAGACGATCCTGGGTACTGATGTTTTAGACTAGCTTTTACCCAGCTTTTGGAAGCGGGGGGTGGGGGGGGCAGCAGCTGGATATCAGCGGTGGGTAAGAAGAACAGAGGGTGGGAATGTGCAAACACTCTATGTTCCTAATTTACTCCAATCCCAAACTGCCTTATTGTGCTAGGTTGTGCCGCTCCTTTTCCTTTTTTTGTTTGTTTTTTTGTTTCCTAGCTTAGATTTGCTTAGGCTCCATGCAAAGACCTTTATTTATGCCTGGGAGGAAAGACCCTTCTAGCAGGTTGCTCCCAAATATTTATCCTTTTCCCTCAGCTCACATCACTGGAATAAAATCCTCAGTGATTGGCCAAGGCAGATCAATATTTATAACTATAAATATTTATAGCTCAATATATTGTTATTTCTGACAGTAACTACTGGAGACAATGCAACAAAACTCAGGTTGGCTACAGCCTGCAGAATAACAAACCCAAAAGCACTTTTATGTATTAGCGAGGAAAGCTTTAACATATATGTGGTAAAATACCAATTCTTCATAAATAATACCAAGAATGCCTTCAGGACTTTTTACAAGCAGAATATCATAAGAATAAGAAAACTATATGCATTTTAACATAATTCCAAAGACGTTGATGCCATTATTTTCTTTTTGCAACTATGCAAACATTCTCTGATGTGTGTATTGCTTAACTGTGTCCTTACGTTCCTTGAATTACCATCATTAGTCCATCCACTAGCACTCCAGGTACTTCCGTAATGTAAGGTACATTTATCCAGCATGCAATGGCTGTTTTCAATGTAAATGTGCCATTTATGGTAAATGTTTATATTTGTTCTATTTATTAATGCTTTTTAAACCATTGAAGATGATGTTTTGAGGCTTGAATTTGTGCCACTTCAATAGGCCAGTTATTCTAAATATGTTGGCCACACAATCATTGTATGACTTCTATGTATGAATTACACTTTGAAAGGCAAATTCTGCAGGGACTTAAAAATCAAATTCTGCAGAATAGGTTTGCCAGGTGACTGTAACAAACGTTCATTATGGGGGAATCTTTTTATAGGAAAAAGAAAACTCAATAATTATGACCCCTTAGAACATCACAGAGGTCCACAAATAATATTGGAGCTTTAATTAGGGTTAGGCCAACATTATATATCAGTCTCTGTGCTGGGAGTTCCATGTTGTGATTTCACAACACCAAGTTCTTAGCAGTGAAAGCTTATGTTTCAGTACAAAGGCATTGAAACATAGCATGACTGTTGCCCACACTAGCCGATTTTCATGCTCTACCCCAGGTGACCATTTGATAGCTGATATCTGATCTTTAATTTTGGATACATGTCCGCATTCTCTTCCCACAGAAATATCTCAAAATGGCCTGCCTATTGCATGAATTAGCACATTCAGAAGACAACAGTGAATGGTCACCTATGGAACATATGACGCTGAACCATATGTTCAAATGTTTAAAGCAAAATTTTAGATAAAGTGCATACAAACATTGTCACATTGTCAGGTGTTCTAACTTTTCCAGGCCCTACTAAAATGTGTTTTTGTTATGTTCCCCTTTTGGAAGTATTCCCTATCACTTTCTTGCCCAACAGGAAGTTAAGAGAACTCTCCTCAGCTGGGATACAAATAGCAAAAAAAATCTGACAAAAGCTTTAACCCTTCTCCACTCTATCCAAAAACAAAATAAAACGTTTTGGCTGGAGTTAGGTTTTTTCATATAGTCTACATTTTTCCATGAGTATAGATAAATAAGAAAATTACACCAACGAAATATATGTCAGCATTAAAGACTTCCACAGGGCATGGCACTTGAAAGCTTCTTCTCTGTGCATAGTCGAAATTAGTTAGCTTGGCAAAAAGGATGACCACCCCTGGTATAGGAGGGATCCCTGTGTAAACATACATCCCTTATGTTGAATTGTCTGTCATTATTATCATAGCAGAAATCGTAAAAAAAAAATAAAAAAATCCTTTCAGTTGCCTGTTATGTGTTTTCATTGCAAGTGGTCTCTGTGGAGATTTGTAAGCCCGGAAGAGACTTCTATGTTTGGCTTTGCCTCTTTATCAGATGCAGCATCTGCTCTGGTTTTCAGAATGAGATATCTAATAAGGTCTGTGTATGTCATCTTCTCTGTCTCCCTGTGGGCGTACAGATCACGTTGCATCAAATATTGCTAAACCTTGGGGAAAATCCTGTTGCCAGTTGCAACATGTCTTGAAGACAGTCTGCTGCAAGAAACAGTGCTTAAATCTAGTGCAGATCCCAAACTCCTTTCACTATAAAATCCTTAACTTCTCAAATTTAGGGAGGACTCATTACCCACAAAGTCTAAAACTTTATTTTTACAAAACAAAACACATTCGTTTAATAACATGCATGACAACAATGTACTGCAGAATTAGCTTTCAGCTTTTTGATATTTTGTTTTGTCAAGCTGAAGAAATCCTATTTCTGATTAGCTATTATATATATATGCATAAAAATATATTGGGCTATGGGACACTGAAATAGGATTTGCATTATGCATGTTGTTTTGTAACCATTAGAACACAACTAATAAGCAAAAATAACATTAAAATATATGTACATGTATATGTTTATATTGTAATGCGCTGCGCAAACTGTTGGCGCTGATAATAATGTACAATGTTTCCCAAACAAAAGTTACATTCATGGTTTGAATTTAGTTCATGGAACAAGAAGAATTGTCAATCCTGCGCCTTTGATTTTTTTTACTTGTCAATACGTTCAGAAACCAACATCAATTTTACCCCACTAACCATTGAAAAATAGAACGTTACTAAAATGAACATTTTCAAATTAAATTCTACTAGTGTATGGCCAGCTTTAAAGCGGACCTTTAACCACGTTGACTAAAAATCACATCAGCATGCAGCTCTGCAAGCTGCTTTAAAATCATCTTACATTTATTAGCTAAACAAACATATTTTTATTTTACTTACAAATTATTTTTTTTATACTTCCTGGTCCATTTTGGCACAAATGATGTATTTGTGCCCAAGCATTGCATCCTGGGAAGGTTACATAAGCAAAGCATTGCTTGCAAAATGTCATCTGTGATCTCACAAGATCTCAGGGAAAGGCATTTTCCTCCCCTGAGATGATGTGTATGGTCACATGTCCTAGTCACATGTGCCAGAGTTCCAGGAAGTAAAGGGAGAGCTAGTAATCTGCATTTAGGTTAAATGGCCACTGTCAGAAGACTGGGGAAGAAAAGAAAAATAAGGTGTTTTCCTGCAACTGCACTTCTTATTTATAAATGGCTTCTTTAGCACATTTACCCATCACCTAGAAAATTATCTGCACAAAAGTTATTAAAATGTCTTTCATGCAGAAAGGTTAATTAAGTCCTTCATTATGAGGTTTGGGCCGGTGTTCTATCGATAGTCCCAACTTATTGAGTTCTGGGACCGCCTGACTTCCGGTTTCCTTAGAACTACGAGGTTTGCTCAAGAAAGTTCTTCTGCATGAGCGCCAGCCGCGGCATTGCCCTATAAACATAGACCACAGCAATAAAGTAATAAAATGAACTAGGATCACAGTAATCCAGCACGTTATTTATCTCAGGTGCCCCACTCAATATAGGCCAATGTAGTTGGATCTGTATGTGTGTTATAATTAATCGAAATGAATCGATTAATCGATTAAAAAAATGTGATTAATCGAACACGAAAATTTTAATCAGTAACAGCCTTTTAAAATATAAAAGGGACTTCACCCTATTTGGGGAAAAAACTTAATTCCATATCCCTAACAATTGTCCCTGTATGGTTTGCACTGCTCTCCATCTGCACAGCCATCTTTTAGACAAGCTTACAGAACCTTATGGAAATTTGCGGCATGTCCGCACATGCACACACATGCTGTCTGCCAGGTCTCTGCCAAGTCCCTTTTATCTGACAGAGACCTGTGACAAATCTGCAGATGTGTGAACAGGATTAAAATTGGGCAATACTTTATCCCTGAGTGAACAACTGCTCTTGGGATGTGTGACATATTTATAACGCAGTATTATCCAACACTGAATCCATCCTTATTAACTTCCTCCTGATTAGATGGGATTTGCAGCAGAAAAATAAAACCCACTTACACACATATTGATATTATGGTAAATCTACCCTTAATAGTTTTTTTTTTTTTATTTTAATGGGGTACACATAGAAAAATTACTCTGGGTCAAATTACACATCCATCCAACAGGACCTACACCCAGGTTTTTTGTTTTGCCACCAATTGCCTCATTCCACAGAAATCATTATGATGTCCCTAGGAATTCATGGAAAATGCAGCAAAGCAATATATTTTACAAGTATAATAAAGTACTCCTGTATGACAGTCTAAACAAGTAACAAATTAATTTACTATGTAATGCACATGTTTCATAAAGTAAAAAAAAAAACTTTACCTCTAATGAGTGAGCCAAATCCACGTTCATTTGTATCTCACACACTCCCCTCCCAGTCACTGCAGCTCACAGTGCAACGGTTTTAACAAAAGAGGCAGTGTTGCCAATACAGAAAGCTGTGGGCAGGACTAAGTGTGTCCAGGTGCTGATTGAAAAGCTACAGGCTTGTAAATGAGCAGTGACAATACTGATAGCCACATCTCTTGCAATGTTCTATCCCATTGTAGTGCAAGTAGGCATAGCACACATGAAGGTGACAACTCTGCAGTGAACCTATGAACAGTGCAGCATCAAATTTAACACCATCACAGGAAGCTCCAGGAAGGTCCATTTCACTTGCTGGCTCAGTAGGTTTTTGTGGGACTGTGCAGAGGACTAAGAGAAAACCGTAAATGCAGATGCACTTATAATGTAGTGCCGCAGCACATATTTTTTAAATGGGAGAACATAATTCTACTTTTAATTTTTCTTTTTACATAATTTATGAATCTTGTAACTCCTGAAATTTAGAACATTCTGCACTGAGGTTCCCAGGTCTACATATCTACTGCCTTTCATGGGCCTCAGACCTCAATTTGAGAGTTTTCTTTTAGCTTCTGACATGGAGAAGTAACTGAGGTGAGACTCCATGGTGATGCAGGCAGTTTATGGTTTTATATAAGAGAGATCTTTTAACAATGTACTAAAAGATTCAAAGAAGCCAATGGCCTGATACAGTTCAACAGAATCAACTAAATATTAAAAGGTCATTTTGACATGTCTGATCCGTATATTGCTCAAGCTTATTTTATTGCTATGATTTTCCAAAGGGCTTTTTGAAATGGCTTGCCACTATTGTTCTAAACTATGCTGGAAAGTTATGTATCGGCAACAATCCTATTTAAGAAAATGGTTTCTAATCTTTAGCAGAAAACGAATCAAGGAAGGGAGTTATTAAGACTGCTGGTGAACATTGTGTCTGAGTAAAAGCAGAAGGTTATACAAAAATAATGAATTGTTTCTCCTGTCTCTTTGGGTCATTACTGCTGATTAGTTATCTCTAGCTCGCTGTATTATTCATCAATTGTCTAAGGAGCACATGGCCTAAGAACCTCATATTACCAGGCATTGTAACTTCTGTTTCACTGCATGATATCATTGGCTCACTACCATTACATTCTTTTTACTCCAAGTAAATTATACTGTCTATTATGTGCTTCATTGAAAGCTGAAGTTTAAAGAATGAATTTAGACAATTGTAAAGTACAGCTTATTCTCTCTGCAAAATTATTCCAGCTGAGTTCTTATACAATACAACTATAAGTTGTATAGACTTGCAGAAGCTGGTGTTAATTAGAAGACAACTGTTTATTCCAGCTTCTGGAAGGCAGGTGTTACTGTATCAGTTTCTTAGCAAACTGCACAGATACTTGTCTCTGAGGGATTCCATTCTAAGCATCTCACATACAGATGAAGGCTTTGTTGTGAGCATTCCTGGAGAAACACATCATAGAGTGCTTAATGTGCAATGTGCATCGTCTGCGACGTCAGCAGAATTCTGGAAATCTGCATTGCCCTGCTGACGTCTATGTTTCTTAACTGTGGAGGCTCAAAAAGTATCATTCTTGGCATAACCTATGCATACTTGTTGCAAAGATTGAAAGAGAGATCTCCCTGCGGATAAAAGAAAAAGACTAGTATGATAATCAAACTTGTAGTCTAGAAGGCTTACACACTGGCAATGGTTAAGTGAATTTTGATAATTTATGATAAAATTAAATCATTAACCTCTGAAGGCTTCCACAGACATTAATCATCTGTCTGCTAAATTATGCATGAGCCAGGGTTCTGTTCATTAATGTTTCAATGAGCTCTATAGAAACATGCAGGTTTATTTAGGTAAACTTATATGTTTGTTCCTATGGAAAGGGAAGGGAAGCACTTTGTTGAGATCTCTAGATTTGCCCTGTTTTAGAGGATACCAGTAGTGAACAGACAGTAAAAGTTAATGCCACCCTATTAAGCCTGCCTATGAAAGACCAGATCATGATCTATTGCAAATTGAAATAGCCAATAGTAAACTCTCAATGCTTTTGAAAGCCGTACCAGCCTGAAGTGAATAGCCGAACGGTGTTCGGCTCACTTCACTTCTGATCGGTCATTCACTCGGCTGCCCTTGGCAGCTTTGTGAATAGACCCCATAGTTTGTTTCTTCTAAACAATATAAAATATAAATATAAAATGATTAAGTCAGGGCTTTAGTTTCACTTTAAGTAAGAATCATATTTCAGGTGTTCTGCCTAACTGAGACCTCCCATCATGATGTACCGTTGATTCGGATGCATGCGCAGACCATAGGTCCATCCCGGCCGCTGACGTCACACGCCAGGGTATATAGGCTGTGTGTTGGAATGCGGCTGGGTAATGGCGGAGGGAGGGGAGACAATGGGCTTGGCGAGATAATGTTAGTTACTTATGATATAACTTTGTTATAATTATCTAAATTATTTATTTTGATTTATTATATTTAAAGGAGAACTATGAGGTCAGTGCTTTTCACTCACCTCATAGTTCTAGCCAAACTGTGACAATGAGACTGTCACAGGTCGGCTCAGTAGATCGGGAGGTGAGCGAACACATACCGGCGTTCGCTCACTTCTCGATCCTGTCACAGCTCTCTGCCGTGACAGGGGAGGGGCTGGATTCCCCCCTCCCCGCTCCGATCCGCCAGCGCTGACTGGTGGAACGGACGGGGGAGGGGCGGGTACAGCTGGCTCTACCTCTAGATAGGCAGAGGCAGGTGTCAGTCACTCAGCTGGGCGAATCCCGGCATATTTGTCGGGATCCGCTTCAGCTACGGCGTCTCAGTATACCGCGAGCTTGAGCTTGCGCTATACTGAGCCTAGGGTGATGGGAGGATGCTAGTTTGTGTCCTCCCGTTACCCTAAGGAGAACTATGGGGAAAAGCCTTAACCCCATTGTTCTCCTTTAATCTACAGCATTCTTGGATGGTATTTTATCCATTCTTTCCTTTTCTGCCCTGGTACCTCTAAGTGCTGCCCCTAATGATGGGTACTGTCCTCCGATTGATGTGTACTTGCTCACCACTCTAACCCCCAATAATGTATTTTTGTTTGTTGTTTTTTGTCTATTGTTATATGGTGTATATGTTTATATGTAGAGATGGCCATATGCATTTATACCCCTGGTGTTTAAAGATTACAGGCAGCCTCATATCTTCCTGAGGAAGCTTTTTTAGCAAAACACGTAGACGGCTGGACCCACGACACATCAATGCAAAGCTTCAGAAAGTTTATTACAATGACAATATATATATATGCTTTTATGGTGATCAATTATGTATTTATTTTTAATAAGGATATATTTGAAATATAATGTGTCCTTCATGCCTAGAGTGACACCTTAAAAGCCCCACTTTTTCTTGGTTGTTACATAAGAATCATATTTCAGTTATAAAGTAATGTCATACATTTTCAGTATATGTTGAATATCTGGGCAAAAGTAATTTTCATTGTTTTTGTTATGTCTATTCCTAGACCAAACACTCTACCCTGAACTTGATCACAACAGGTAGCAGAAAGGCAACCATGGAGCCTAGCTAAGAACTTTGACCCAAATCATGCCCTGCCTTGTGGAAAGGATAGCCTAGAATATAAAATAGATCAGATGACAGGTACATGGCTTCGACAAGTGGCTTCGTGACTGGTCTTTAAATGCTCGCCATTTGTGCTAACTTCCCCAAACATCACTATATATA
>NW_017306361.1:943101-959945 GCF_000935625.1 Nanorana parkeri | reverse complement strand
ATATATAAAAGCTAAGATGATATATGCTATATAATATGGCTGAGATATTTCATCCAACCATCAAGCCTGTAAACAACAAAAAAGAGCAAGCATACACTTTCTAAAGCTGTATTATACTACAATCTGTATTACTGAAGTTTAGATCTATCTACCAGAAAATATTTGTAAGAACACTCTTAATAAATTGATATTATAATGCCAATGACACAACAACCTTTGTTACTGATGATAATGACATTGTACCCATTTCTCGGTAAGCTCTTTGTATTCATGTGTATCTATGTTTCACTTTTCATTAATATGCATAGTTATGCAGATTTTAAATTACCATTTTTCTGGAAATACATAGAAACCAGAATTACAGAAATAGAACAAAAGTATAAACAGTATGTACAGAAGATAATTACTTATATATGAAAAACATGTTATACAAAAATAATACATTTAAAAATGTGTTGGCTTGCTTTAACTCAAACTACATAGAAGACAGTATAAATGATCAAGCAGAATTTAAGATAAAGATAAAATATATTTACCTTGTTTTCATCTTGCACACATTGAAAAAACAACCTGTCATAACTATAAAATAAGTACATATAACAGTTAACCTTTAGAGTGAACTCAAATGTAAATTTAAAGGGGTCTATTTATACATTGTAAACTTTTCGCAGAGCCATTTATCCTATGAATCTCTAGGAACATTTGTTTTGTGCAAATGGAGGCAAAAACTATTGTTCTTAGCATATTTCCTTTTCAGGTTGAATATAATATCAGGAAAATACCACATTATGGCCAGTAGATGGAGCTGAGAAGCCCAGAAAAGAAATTGAAAATAAAAATAAATAACTGATAGGTGTTTCCACCATTTCCTACTCTATCAAAAATTAAAAAAGGGTAGGTTTCGATATAATCAATACACTTTATGGAGCACTACATAGCAGACTGCATTGGACTTAATTCTTACATTACCAAAGAAATAGTAATTTTATATATATATAAATCAATTCAGAGTGCAAGGACCACATAATCTCAAAAGGCTGCTTTAGAAACACAATGAATCACAAATTCTCCCCAACAAAAACCCCCCCATAAAAACACAAACCACTGATAGATCTCCAGGGGTTGACGATACCAGGGATCAAATATTGTACCATATATACCATATGTACGGGAGTTCTCCCAAAAGGCAAACACATCTAATTATGATGTATGTTAGAAAAGCAGTTGTGGGTGTTCATTCAAAGCTAAATGCTAAAACCATGTATCAAACTAATGACCAATAGTTATATAACAACTTATTCCATAATTCAATAATCGTTGTACTGATGAACATCCAATTCCAGTGTATAGTCACTATAGGTCTTTCAAAAGGATATATTTGCCATAAAGCAAAACTCCAAATATTTAAATAGCAATCAAAAGTCCTGATTCCTATTCCTCTGTTATAAATTAGCTTCATGTCCATGTTGTTCATGTTCGTAGTTGACAATGTCCTGATGCTGCAAGGGAATTATCATACTTTGTCCCACATATAGGTAGCATGAACTATTATTCAATTAGATCAATATAAAACCAGTTTGTGTGAATTGTTTGCACCTTATTGGTAATTGAGTAGATGTCCAACTCTCCTCTATGTTCCACTGACTTGATGTAAATACTGTAGCTACCCCCAGCATCAACTTTCAAAGAACATTGCAGATCCACCTGGGTACAATATATTTGTTGATCACATAATTCATGCATCGAGGAGTCTAGAAACATTCCACAATGTATCATAGCCTGTATGGTTCCAGTAACTGAAATGCTGTGGGTGATAACAGGCCTTCACACATGTCGTAGTGTGTTCCATATAGTGCAGTTATATACTTCCCATAGAATCATTTACTAGTATTCTTCACACCATAATTTCTTTGTGACCCAATACTGTGCATGAGTTTTTCCCACGAAAACATTGCAGCGTCAATACTCAAACTCCGAATCTTTTGAGGTTAGGTCTAAGTCCTGGTGATATGGATAGATTCCTATATATTATATGATACTTGGATAACTTTCAAAATTCACTGGTTGATGTGAAGCATATTGTCCCAAATTCAGTCTCAGAATTTCCATCAAACAGTCTTTTATAATCTGTGTGCTCCACACAGCTACAATTTGATGTCATGCAGACTGATGTGTGGTAATAGCAAATCATCCACAAGCTGCAAAGTCTAAGGATGAAGATGATCCTGTTATAATTATGATGTCATGCAGACTGATGTGTGGTAATACCACATCCTCCACAAGCTGCAAAGTCTAAGGATGAAGATGCTCTTGTTACAATTTGATGTCATGCAGACTGATGTGTGGTAATAGAACATGCTCCACAAGCTGCAAAGTCTAAGGATGAAGATGCTCTTGTTACAATTTGATGTCATGCAGACTGATGTGTGGTAATAGCACATCCTCCACAAGCTGCAAAATCTAAGGATGAAGATGCTCTTGTTATAATGTGATGTCATGCAGACTCATGTGTGGTAATAACAGAACATCCACAAGCGGTAAAGTCTAAGGATGAAGATGCACCTGTTATAATTTGATGTCATGCAGACTCATATGTGGTAAAAGCACATCATCCACAAGCAGCATAAGCTAAGGATGAAGATATTTCTCACATGAATCAAAAATCTTCCCAGGTGATGAATGTGTATGTATTGCTACTCACATTCTGAGATAACACAGATGTTTCTGTGTTACCTCTGAATATGTCACATGCCCCTCTCCGAGACACTGCTCACAGTGGAAGGGTTTCAGAAACACAGGTAGTGCCGCCAGTCCATGAAGCAGTGTGAGGGACTAGGTGTGACCAGGTGCTGATTGGCAAAATACAAGCTTGTGAATCAACAGTAAAAATGCTGGAAGCCATGCTCTACAACATTATTCATCCTGCTGTAGTTCCAGCAGGCACAGCCTACATGAGAGTGGCAACTGTGCTCTGAATTCAGGAGCAGTGCAGCATTGTTTTCACACCATCACAGGAAGCTTCATTGGGTGAACTACACTGGCAGGATCAGCAGGTATTTGTGGGACTTTGTAGGGGTACTAAGAGAAAACTTTAAGTGCAGATGCACTTATAATTAGGTGCCGCATGACTTGTTTTTTTTTAATAGAAGCAAAGTACTATTTAATACATCATTAAGGCTTTTTGTAATGAAAAACATTGTAAGTACCTGTTCAACAGAGCTCTGACTGGGATTGGGAAAAGCAGCTTAGGGAGCACAGTCATGTGCTTACAAGAGCCATACTGATAGGAGGAGAGAGAGCAGAGTGACAAAGATGAGCTCATCAGTATGCAGCTTCTCTTTTCACTGTTTTCATGGAGTAGGTGAATCCTGCATGCCACCAGGTAGAGATGTTTGGCTTACCTGGAGATGCAGGGTCACAATGTTGCTGGATGATGTTGGAACAATCTCCAGGTACTGGCTCTGCTTGTGACTACTGATACAGGCTAGACTTATGTAAGTGTGGAGCTGATAGAAGATGCCAAAGGTCTGGAGAGGCAGCAACAAACATGTGCAGGGATGCAGTTCATGGTCAGGGCAATGGTAGGTAACACAGGAACCTGGTAACAGACTCAGAAGGCAGGATAATTAGTCAGGAAAGTGGAAAGTCAGAAGGCAGTTGGTAGACAGAACAAATCCAAAAATACACCGAGTTGGGTAGCCAGGCAATGACTTTGGTTTAGAATACAAACGAATGGACAGAGTACCTATTTGTAGCCAATGAGCAGGAGATGTATCTAGTAGAGACAAGTGTGAAAGAAACAACCACTTCTTGCAGTTTAATGCTTTCAATATTTTAATTAATTTAATATTTCTTCTTTATTTATCGTCCACAAGACAAAACAGGCACTTAACTTAATTTTTTTAAATCCTGGATTTTTTTTTAAAATAGCACTAGGTTAACATTTGAGTACAGGTCCAATCTAAGTGAAAGAGTTTCTGACACCAATCACATGTAAGTATGTCAAATTTAACAATATATCTATCCATAGGCCTAAATATGAACTGTCTTTGATGTCTGTGCCCAGTGAAGTGCAGGTCAGTGATAATCTACCCAGATCTATGTATTTGTTTCTCCATAGGGTAGTCAAGAGTAGAAGCACTGTGGAAGCACCAATTTGCTCAGGTCAGAGCATACACAGGTCTGTAGACTTTCTTCCTGCACCGATAAAAACGTGCCAGTGCATGGTTCATAGGGGTTGATTTATTAAAGGCAAGTAGGCTGCTCATTTTGTAAAGACATTTCCCTTAGCTTAGCAAATTAGGTGAAACTCTGCTGATGTCCATCATCCAATCATGTGCAAGGACAAATATTTGTTTTATTATTTTCCCTGCATGTGATTGAGTGATTTTTCCAAAGTGAATTTTCACCACATTCATTAAAGCAGATCTTTACACTCAAAAATCAAATTCTACCAATACATTCCTCTATGCATGATGATTAATAATAACAAAGACATGTCAGGTGTAAAATTCTGTGATTTTGAAGTACTTACACTTGCAGAGCATTCACTTCCTGCTTTGAAAGGGCAAAATGACTTCAGTTTTCCAAGGCGATGCACACTGGCATTGCCTTGTCATCAGCAGAGCATTGCTGGGACATCTCATCTGTAATCTCACAAGATTTCAGGGAAAGGCATTTTCCTCCCCCAAGATGATGTGCAGGGTCACATGTCCTGGTCACATGTCTAGTCACATGTGCCAGAAATCCAGAAAGTAATAGGAGAGCTGGTAATTTGCCCTTAGTAAACATGGCCTCTGTCAGAAGACTGGGAAAGAAAAGAGAGATGAGGAATGCAAAGAATACAAAGCCTGCAATTATATAGAAGTATGTTTTTGTAGATTGCCATTACTAAACATTTCCCAATGTGTGTTTATTGTTATTTTAAAGATATCGGTAAAGGTCTGTTTTAAGCTAAAGGAAAATGTCCCTGCAAAGTGCAAATTCCCTTGCAAAGTGAACAGGCCATTTGCCTTTAGTAAATAAACCCCATACATGTATTTATATTTCTCATCACTCCTTAGAGGCAAATAGAGCATCAGGGCAGTGCATTAAAGCTTTGTATAAGGAAAGGATTTACATGTAACTGAACCTGTTTTTTGCCATGTATGAACAAAGTACAGGTTAACTTTGAAGCCATGAATAAATACCAGTGCAAGCCTATCAATATAATTTAACCACTTAAAGGCCATGGTGTTTCACCCCCTTCCTGGCCAGGCCATTTTTCAGTATACAGCGCTGCGGTACTGATGTTTATTCCGTCATGCAACGCTGTACTGAAATTAATTTCATACCATTTTTTGGGGACAGATAGAGCTTTCTTTTAGTGGTATTTAATCACCACTGGGGTTTTTATTTTTTACTATACACTAAACATGTCAACCTTTAAAATTGCGCGCGCCCGCGAAATCGCAGAAAACTTCCCGCAACAAAAATTGGCCATAGGCGACGCTTTAAACGTATTTACCGCTCATCAGTTTAGTGCCATCAGTGATTGATGGCCCTAGACTTATTGTTCTCACTGCGACGTTCGTGGCGATATGTAACATGTGCTGCATAATGGGCGCAAACGTCGTTTTTGTACATAGGCGCACCCGACGCATGTTTGCGTGTGTATGTGGGGGGGGGGGGGGGGACTTTAAAACATTTTTTGTGTTATTTTGTTTAATTATTATTTGTGAATATTTTTTTAGCTTCTTTATTTTTTTTTAATGCTGTAATTTTTTTTTAAACTTTTTTTTTAGACTTAACTTTATTGCTATAACATAGGGACTAAGGAATCCCCTATGTAATAGCCAATTCACCAAACAGGTCCTCTTTATGGAGACATCAGGGGTCTCCAAGACCTCTGATGTCACCTAGGGACCCCCACAGAAGCTGATGAAGCAGAGATCTGCTTCATCAGCTTCTCTCCGGTGTTCTGCACCGGAGAGTGACACTGAATGCAGGAAGTGATGTAATATACATCACTTCCTGCATTCGGGGACAGGAAGAGAGATCAAAGGGATGATCAAGTAATGATCTCCCTTTGATCTGCTGTTAGAGCGTCGCCGTGCCAGTCCCAGCCGCACCGGCCACATCAGATTACGGACCGGCAGCGGCGAAGAGCAGACAAAGGTACGGGGGGGGGCGGCGCACACCCGCAGCTCCTGCAAGCGATCGGGCGTATCTAGAGACGCCTGATCGCGTGTATGTAAACAGCCATCGCTGGCTGTTTACATGCTTACAGTTTTCCCTCTCGTGTGCGCGCTGAGTGCCGCACACGAGAAGGGGGAGGGGCAGGACGTCTTAAGACGCCCTCCCGCTCCTAGCAGACGTCCGTCCAGCCGTTCACAAACGGCCATGGACGGAAGGTAGTTAAAAATACACTACCTATATTGAAATTAAAGTTAAAGGTGAACCTTTCTGTTTAGAATCCTTTGCACATCAATGTCTGTTTGCTTGACCCAGTTATGCAACTATCTATAAATACTAGAAGGTGGTCAGATTAAGGATCTCCCCTGACCAGCACTTCACTAAACACAATCAGGGTTATTCACAAAAGAGTTTGGAGAAGGCAGGAGAAGTGAACAATCTAGGCCAGAATAGCTGATTTGGAAAAATTCTCCAATAAAGCTCACTTTCCAGTTCAGCAATGTTGTCCTAGATTGTTCACTTCTCCTGCCTTCTCCAAACACTTCACCCTTTTGTGAATAACCCTGAATAGGTCAAACAAGGGCAAAGTGCAGTTTCAATAGGTACAGATATTTTTCCTTCAACAACCAGCAAACTAGATGCTGAACAATCATTTGTAGAAACATATACTGTGTTTATATATCATAACTTAATGGTTGTAGCTGGAATGTGACACTGGATTTAGTTCCTTCACAGGACAAGTCATATTTTGTAAATTCAACTGGTAATTTTTTATTAAAAAAATAACTTTTTTTTATTTTAATTTCACAACACATCATAAACAGGCATTATTATTTCAAATTATGTTTTCTTGCTTCTGTCCCAATAACTGTCAGCCAGCAGTGAAGTCAGAAAATATAAGGAAGGACACAATGGAATGGTTCACTGTGATATTTCATCATCTGCCAGCGTCGCTCGTAATAGGCCATATGTTCTCTCTTCAGCTGCCACTCAAAGAAAATGTAAAACACTTCTAAATAAAACAAAATGTATTCATTTAACTTGTTTTCCGGCAGAATTCACCTTCACAACTGTTGAACATTTATATTAAAATTGAGCATATTGGAAGAAAAAAGAAAGGGCAGTTTCAATAAGACTTAATAGACTTAGACATAGTTAAAAATAAAATCAGGGAATTATAGTCATAATTAATTCACTGAGCAATAAATCAGCATAGACAATAACAAATTAGGGAATAATAGCTATAATGAATGCATTTAACAATAGCTGCAAAGATTAAGTGCCTGGTGCCAAAGTAATATTAATGGAATATGACATACATGAAAAAATAAAATCAAAACCAAGACCATTTAATATATAAGTGGCTCCTTGTCACCTTTGCAGGCAAGAATTTCTGCTGTGAAAAAAAAGTATTGTTCTTGCACTGTCTCAGTGAGCTGAGCAAACTGAGATTGATTTACCAGTCAAATAGGCTGTTCACTTTGCAAGGGAATTTTCACTTTGCGGGGGGAATTTTTTCCTTAGCTAAGGGAATGATATAAGGCTTTGCTGACTTACATCACCCAATCACATGAAAGCAAAAATACAGTTTTTTCTATTTTACTTGCATGTGATTGGGTATGCTTTGCAACGTAATGATCAAATTCCTTAAGTTAATGGTAGCTCCCCTTGCAAAGTGCAAATTCCCATGCTAAGTGAATAACAAATTCTCCTACACATGCTTTATTACCTTTTTTAAAATATTGGGTTGAATTTATCAAAACTGGAGCAGACAGAATCTGGAGAAGTTGCCCAAGGTAACCAATCAGCTTTTCTCTTTAGTTTGTTAAGATTTGAAAATGAAAGATATAAGCTGATTGGTTGCTATGCACAGCTGTTCCAGATTTTGTCCTCTCCAGTTTTGATAAATCCCCCTCTTTGTGTTTTGGTTGTTGACAGGTGGAGGTATGTGTAACGTACCTGTCCCCTCTGGGCATGAGGGAATTTGTGACCCCCTTTCTAGTGAATTGGCACTTAGAACTTTTGGTCCTGCGCCTCAATAGTGAAGCTCACCAGCCCTTAGATATTGTGACTTCATGTTACTGTTTTCTTCTTTCAGCCCCTTTTTCCTTTATTTTTCCTGGTGATCCTGCCAGTAACACAATTTCTTCCTAGTCTGACAACGCTCACTCACTGTACTGTATGTGTACTGCATCTATGTAGGAGCATCATCACCCTAGTACAGGAAGTGCATTAGGGCTAGAGAACATCTCTCCCTCTGCTGATCTTAATAACATGGGGGTCAGAGGTGTTCTGAAGTTCACAACAGTGAGCTAGTAAAAAGTGAGCTGGCAGGGCTGATAACATTGCAGAATGCACAGGACACAGGACAGCACTGGATTTCTTGTAGGATCAAGAGGTATTTGCACTTATGCTTTTAATGACCAGACCAAAGGGGAACAAACAAGATAAGTTAATTGTTAGGATTTACATGCACATAATATACACAGTAGCAAAATCAAACATAATATACCCAAAACTGATTTAGAATTTTAAATGTATTCAACAGAGAAATCGAACAATGGGAGTCTGGAAGATTCTGACAGTCCAATTGTCACACTGTGCTAGTTAATTAGTTTACCCATTCAATTGAAACATTTGATATAACATTTTATAAATGCAAATGTATTTTTTTTAATTTAGGAGGTCAATTATAACTAGGAAGGGACATAACTATCCACTTGCCTTTATACTACACTGGCATCTGCACTCCATGGCCTGCATTTAGCAGCCCATTCATAAAATGCAGAACATGATGTGTAAACAGCAATACCCTCATGGAATTCCCTCTGCTTAACAAAGCAGAAAGTGCTCGTGACTGGAGGAGAACCGGTCATGTGACTTTGACAGGTTGCATAGCTAGGCATTCTTTTCTTCTTGCAACTGTCATTCAGTTGTATCGCATTTCACTGACTTTGGACTGCTGAAGCCAGTGGACAACACTACACATTTGTAAAGCACATAGCTTTTTTTTCAGAATGAAAAAATTAAATTATATAATATATTGAATTTTTTTGAACAAATGAAAATGAGAATTGCATAGAATATTTTGTATTTTATATCCACCCAGCAACAAATCCACCTACTTTGCTGGAAAGAAAACAATTTTGTTTATAAAAGCTCAGGCTTTGATTTACACTACTGAGTAATGAATGAGTAAGAGGGGTGACTCATCCCCCTACCGTCCTGCTCTGTTCAGAGGTAGAAATTTTCAATCAGAGAGAGAAAGTCTGAAAGCAAATTACTTTTGCTGTGAACCCTCCCATAAAGCACTGGAATTCTGTGTCATGAGTGAACCAAGTGTTATCTGCTTTTTTTGTCAAATAAAGATTTCATATACATCAGTTTAAATGTATGGCAAGTAATTATCTGGCAAGTAAATCTGTATTCATAAGTACCCTGTAAACTTTGTATAGCAAAGCATTTTGGTCTATTATTTTAAATACACAGTACAGATGTATTGCATGTAAAGAGAAATATATTTATGCACAATATCAAATCTTCAAGTACTCTGTCTGAAAGAAATTTTTACTGATTCATTGTCTCATACATTGCAAACTCTTCTGGTAAATGTCAGTCTTGATATAGGAAAACATTATGAATCACATAAAGATCTCTTACCTTGTTTTTCCCTAAAATGAAAACAACCTCAGACTGAATGAACTGCACTGTAATGAATCACTGCAATTATTGGTTTACATCTTCCAAATGTTGCTTTGGAGTACATAAATGAAATGAAAATATAGTGCTCGATTAAACAGAGCCCATGCAATCCCAGACATGTAAATGTAAGCAGTTGATAAGGCTTGTTCTCTTTACTGCTTTCATATTCTTTCATCATTGTCCTCTGTTGTGTTAAAGTCTTCCAGCGATGAGCATGACCTTACATCTGTCCCTTTTGTTTATAATCCAAAGTTTTGTCCTTGAGACAGATTGTGCACACTTCTCTAGACAAAATCATGGCTTTGCTTACCATCTAGTACCAGGCACAGAAATGATTTAAGGCAGGTTTCAGGACAAGGGTTTCTGTGTGTTTTATTTTTATTTTTTCTTTCATTTAACCTTTGGAGTCTATTATGGCCATAATTCTTTGATTTAAAAGGGCACTGAACCTACACTGTATAAAATATACTGTATAAAAGAACACATTTTAATACTGGGAGATTTTATATATATATATAGACACACACACTCAAATGACTCCAAACTGTACAGCATTTTCACATTTAATAGAATCTCTCAAGATCCTTTCAGTATATTTTGGTGATGTGGTTAGACACTATGGGGTCTATTCACAAAGCTGCCGAGGGCAGCCGAGTGAATGACCGATCAGAAGTGAAGTGAGCCGAACACCGTTCGGCTATTCACTTCAGGCTGGTACGGCTGTGCTGTACGGGCTATTGTGAATAGCCCGTACAGCACCCCCTCGGTTCTCCTGAACCGAAGGGGTCCTGGTGCCGAAGCTAGCCGAAGGATCGGCCGAAGCTACGGCCAGATCCTTCGGCAGCTTTGTGAATAGACCCCTATGTTTTTTTAAAATATATCAACTTTTTATTTATATTCGTCTTTGATACTATACATACATAATTAAATACAAACAACCAAAGCATTTAACAAATAAGTTTGAACATACAAATAAATAAAATGAATCGAGAAGTGAGCGAACGCCGGAATGTGTTTGCTCACTTCCCGATCTACTCAGCTGACCTGTGACAGTTTCATTTTCACAGGTCAGCTAGAACTATGAGGATGTGTGAAAAGCACTCACCTCATAGTTCTCCTTTACCTATTAATAACATTTACTTTATTTGTGCATCACTCAGCTGCAGATCCTCAAATCTTCTCTGAATTGGTGCTGACACTGTCCTTCCTTCAGGAGGGTGGCTACTTTTGTTTACCATGGCCCCTGTGTGTGTTGGAGAGTAGCCACTGCTCCAAACCTGATCTTTTGATGGACTCCAATCTCAATACAAATTAGTAAACTAAACGTGACATTGTATTCCATCACTGGAGCAAGCTTGGTGCTGTGGTTACTATACAACACACACAGGGACCATGGGGAACAAAAGTAGCCACCTCTAGAAGGAAGGACATTGTCAGCACAAATTCAGAAATGATTTGAGGATCTACAGCTGAGTGATGCACAAAAAAGCTACATTTTTGTTAATAGTTAAAGGAGAACTATGGGGTGAGGGAATTACACTCATCCCCATAGTTATAGCCAACGTAAGGCATTGAAACTGTCACACGTTGGCTCTATTGACCAGGAAGTGATCGAAAACATACCGCTGTTCACTCACTTTCCGATCATCTCCCTGTCACTCCCCACAGGGATTCACCCCCTCCCCTCTTCAATCCTCCAGCGTTCACTGGAAGGACACACTGGGGAGGAGGTCAATCAACAAGCGGGGTGGATCTCGACAGTATTGTCAGGATCCGTCCCGGCTGCAGTGCTCTCAGTATATAGCGGGCAATAGCCCCCTATATACTAAGTTTTGGGTCACGGGAGGACGTTAGTATATGTCCTCCCGTGACCCCAAAGAGAAAACAGGGAAAAAAGGTTACCCCATAGTTCTCCTATAAGGTACTTAAATGCAATTTTAAAATGTAACTCCTGCGTTTAGAGTCACTTTAATCTGCTGTACCTCAACATTGTCAAACAACACTGCAACAAATGACTGCAGGGCTTGGTGTGGGTGTCTGTTGCTGACATTTAGTCCCTCTTGTTATATATTGTTCAGCCACAGGTCCAGGCTCCTTTAACACCTTTACTCACAATCCCTTGAACCTCAACAATTCCCTGGTTTCTCACAATGTCCTGGGCTCCTGGATACATCTAGGGAATATTAGCTTTTCCTGATTCCTGCCTTCATGCCTGATAAGACAAAAGTGACTGGGCATGAGCTCTATCACCTGGTGCCTGGTGCCTGGTCCTCCACCATTTTATTCAGTATATGGGCAGTATCAGGAGAGGACCCAGTCACTGCAGAAATCATTGTGTATACTGTCCACAGAGTGCTGAGGCTCAGGTGGGGTGGTCCTGTGCTTGCATACATTTATTTGTGTGTCCAGGCCTGAGACTCTACCTGTCACTTTTTTTGTGGAACAGGTTCCGGGGCTCAATTCAGCCTCCCACCTGGAATCAGAAACAGTCCATCTTATTGTGAGAGAGTTGTTGTATAAAGGGAAATGCAAGTTGCCATTTGTACTTTACTGTTTGTCTTATTGACTTGTGTGATTTCTCTCTGTACTCTGTTGTTATAGAGTTTCTCAGATACTGTGCTGTATTGCCTGCTACCGTCATTACTAAGCAATAGAGACATTGCTCTTAGGAGCTCCTGTTTGCATAGCCACATATTCTGGTTGACATATACTGAATGCATATTTTTTGTGTTTCTGATCCTGTTTTGTTGTTATCCTTCCTCTGCATGTATTTAGTAAAAGCCAAGTTACTATTCCCTCCTTGTGTGATAATTTGGTTGGCTGATACCTCGCTGTTACAGGCATAAAGAGTGTAAAGGCCTTTTGGTGAGTGTAACATCATTTTTTAAAATTTAGTAACAGATGTACGATGTTCGGAGAAGGTCTGTGTGTCTAGACATTGCAGCATGACTGAAAATAGTAGGTATGCTGACACTCAGGATCTCTAAGGGTACTAAGCAAAGTAAATGGAGCTGAAGGCCATACCTGTGTACACAAGACCATCTGCCTAAGAAGACTGGATGGGGTGTTAAGAGAGTGATATACCGCAGGAGTCATGATGACTGTTTAAACTTCAAGAGGCATTGAAGACATGGGCCGTAATTCATAGAGTTGCAATTGCATTGCTAAATAGTGCTTATAGCGTGCTAAACTGACACACAATAATACTGAATGAGAGGCCACTTTAGCATACCTTAAGCACACTTTATGCCGCTTTAAACTTGACAAATCAGGGTTATTGTATCTTGAGGAGAGAATTCTAGCTAAGAGGATGAGCATGTGAATGTTTTCTTTTGTAACATGTATCACTTCTGTACATAGCCAGGTGGTATAATATTATATCCAAATATTTTTATCAGGACAGTAAGGCAGAATGACAGGGGGCTCACACATTGCACCCAAGAGACCAGCTTGCATTCCTTGCCGTGGTAAGCTTCAGTGGGGCCCCAATATTTCTTTTGTTTCTTAATGTTAACAATACATTAATAAAATGAAAAAAAGAAAATGATTGGGATGTCTGATGGATACCAGAATGGGATAAACCTGGTGTATAGGCCGATGTCCAAACCCAGGGAAATGGGCTGCTAGTTTAATTGGGATAGTTATTGGTGTAGGAGATTTTTCAAAATTCTCTGCTTTTTTTGATCAATTCTCATGATTTAAACCAGGTTTTCACCTAAAAGAGTCCTGAGGCAGTAGTGGTGGAAGGTGGGCTGACCCAAAATGAAGCCATCTTTTATCATCTCCACAAACATTAGTGTTTTTCATGGGATTTCATAAACCCTACTTATCAGAAGCCTTCCACTACTCAGGAGCAAGATTTGTGGGCTCTGATACACACTACAGTGGCATCATGACTGCAGAATAATGTCATCATCACATTATTTCAAGAAGGTGTCATTTTGCATCTCAAATACATAAATCTGTTTATTTAAACTTATATATTTATGTATATCATAACACCTCTTACTTATTCCAAAAATGCACACATATTATTAGAAGTGATAACTGGACAATATATTATCTAGAATTCAGTGTATCTATCTGCTCTTTAACTGCCTTATTTTTAAAGATCACACGGGTGGTAACAGCTTGTTTTTAGAATATTTGTATACATATATATCCATTTGTAATGTATATTTGCACATAAACATAACTTGTGATGTAGGGTTTTTGGTTCTTCTAATTTACCACTTTTAAACCAATGGCTCCTATAAATAGGTTTGTCCAACATATCCAGAAGCAAAGTGGTTAAACTCTAAGTGCACCCCGTAAAGTGTAATTGGGTAATCTGAACACACAGTTTTTTGCAGGTCCTACATCCCCAAAGACTGCCCAACAGCTTTCAGAATGTGGAGCAAATTAATCTTATTGGGTGATATATTAGCTCATCCATCAACCTTGCACTAGTAACAGTAAAACCCTTCTGTCTAGGAGTGCACATTAAAATGACAATGGATGTTCCCAACCTGTGAATGTAAGGCAGCACACAGCACAATCAACACCAAGTGAAAGAAAATCACTTACTATAGATGCCTAGTGTTTTTCCTTTTCTATGAAAGGAATGATTGTTTCACCTGATATGTGACGCTGCTATGCACAAATTAGAAAATATGGGGGTACCTGGAAATCAGGGGCTATTTTGAAAGCAGTTCTTGCGTAAGTTGGTGTAAGTATGCCCCCATAGCTATTGGTGGTAAGCTACAACTGTCAAAGATCCACTCCATACACTTTGGTTATTGGTTATTGTGATACCTGGAATTCAGTGGTTGCTTAGAAAGCAAATCTTGCAGTCATCTATTTAAGTTATCTGTCTATGTCTACCTTGAAAGTATATAAATATTAGAAAATAATCTGCAATGTCATTAAAAAGAAAACCTATATGAATGTGGGGAAGCATGAAAAAACATGCCTTTCCAAATGGGGATTTTTTAGCCTGGTTGATTTATGTGTCTATAACCTGCTGTTTGTATGTCATGAATGTATTGTTTGTGTTATGTCCTTACCCTTCCCTCTTTCAGAGTGTCTTAGCTTACCTGTTATTACAAATGATCATTTAGATGCAAGATCTTTTATCTTTCTACAACGCAACTTCTGCTACTGAAAGAGAATTTAAAAATGAGCTCTTATTTTACCACTAATGCATCACAGATCTACTGCAGCCCCTGCTTCCAATTATTGGCTGCACTATAAATACTTACCTGTCCAGATGATTACTGCATTGGTTCAGTCTGGAAGGAGGAGTGTCTTCAGTTTTCTCTTCTTGCTGGACCCCAGTCGCGATCTGCTGCGCAACCCGGTTCAGTAAGGGCAGATTTGCTCTTACCTGTATCTGAGTCCTTAGTCCTTAATGTCCACGGAAGTCGATGCTCCTGCTGGGTTTAGCATTAGGCGACAAGCAATGTAGCAAGTCTGATAAGGCTTTAATTTGAAAATTCCCCCTGAGCTTCAAGCACGCAAGTATGCACATTATCGAAGAGCTGTAGCTTTTGCCTGTCAAACTGCAAAGACTGGGCCTGGGAAGGGATCTAATCATCCCAGTGCACCACCTAATTGGAACATTTACTTACGTAATCTCCCATATCATGGGCAAAGTGATATTGCAGTTTATATAGAACTCTCTAATGGACAAAACAAATCAAAGGTGGTTTTAAACAGTTCTTCTCAGGCAGCCTTCTGTTACTCAAACTGACAGCGATGGCACCAGTGGAGCTAGTAATTCTGACAATTTGTTGTTATTATATTCCTTAGCAGCTTCTTTATCAATACTCGTTGATGCAGGTACTTCTTTCCATACTGCAGGTATCGTTACCAAAGTTATTGCTCCCTATTTTTGCTCCTTGTCAGGAATCTTTATTACATCTGAATAAATCTTCTAATACATCTGAAAGTCACATGAGGGAGGTGATGGTCTGTGAATTAACCTCTAGGGTATCATTTAAGTATTTTGGTTAAAAAAAATAGAAAGGGAATATATGGATATTTTATCCATTTTACCTTCTACTAAAGATATTATAAAATGTGATGGAAAAGAGGAGAAATCCGAGAAGGATCAATGCAGACCAATAGCTTCTTCTTTTCTATTCATGCCAGTGATATTGGAGAATGATATCCAAAATAAGTGGTCTTTTCCAACATGTAAACATTGTTCTAGAGGCATACCATAATTTTAGGGGATTGTCTTGTACTTAAATCATAAAGTGTTTCATCAAAAACTATCAGTACATCCTAGTTCAAAATGGGATGTAAAAGATATAGGCCTGTGCATAAACCTGTTATTGCTATCAATATTCTCCTTACTTTAGACCTAGAGGCATACCATAGTTTTAGGGGATTATCTTTGACTTATATCATAAAGTGTTTCATCAAAAACTCTTAGTACATCCTAGTTCAAAATGGGTTGTAAAAGATATATGCCTGTGGATAAACCTGTTATTGCTATCAATATTCTCCTTACTTTAGACCTATGGACCAGTCCATCCCTGCTGGTTATAAGAAAGGGATCTGCTTTGCTTACAACAATTCCAAATGTAAATGGCTTTAGAACTATAAGTATAAACACGAATGCACATATTACACGAATGGCACCCATCCTGTATTTTGTTGTTTTTAATAACTGTTTATAACTAATTCTCAACAAAAAAGGAGCTTTCTTAAAAGCCCCAAACCCAGTGACGGTAATGGAAATACTACCTTGGCTACAGCAATACCCAGACAAAACAGATGGCCCAATTAATAACCAAAGGTTTTTATTTTGGTTTCCAGTTGCCAATTTTTGGAGGTTCCGTTTTTGTCATACAGCATACTTTGAAATCTATAGGATTAGGCCATTTGTCGCTAACTAGATTTTGACTGAGTTACTAGGAGGCTGGTTCCCAGGTCCCCTATGCCTGTTTTATTAATTTTAGTGTTTCTTCATTAAGATTGCC
>NW_017306361.1:939953-942872 GCF_000935625.1 Nanorana parkeri | reverse complement strand
CCCGGGTGCAGGCCGCACCCCCCTTGTGACGCCACTTTCTGTGAGTGCTTGGACAAGTATCGGTACTTGGTCTAGAAAAAATGCTATTGGTGCTATATATATATATATATAACAAATCATACATTAAAACCGGGATGCACAAATCCCAAGAGCCCCGTATGCTCCTTATGACAGGTGCCTCCTAACTTTTGAGTTTTTCTCTAGTCTAGTCTTGGAGCTGGAAAATAATCTGTGCTGGTACTTGTACTTGTACTTGTACCAAGTACTGTACTTGGTATCTGAGATAATGTGTAGATACTTTACATAACTATTGAGACTCTGGAGTCCAGTCTAGAAGGGTATCCTAAATGAGCACAGTAGGCTGAAGATCAAAAAGATGAGATTGTGGGAGGCTGACAACATGTGCAGGGAGGACCATAATGCCTTGAAATGATTCATTTTGTTCTGTTACTAAGCTGCTCCATTCTATAAATAATTTGGATTCTTTGCATTGAGTTGTATTAAAAACATGGTCTGTTTCCAGTGTATAAAATCTCATAGTGAGCAGCAGCCAAAAACTGAAAAAGCAGATGATGCGCATGAGATTTATGAGATTTATGTGCTTTTAGAGGCTTTGTGAGGTCTCAAATGAGGGGTCCTTTTGGAAATTAGATTTATGCAAAGTCCTTTATCAATTATAATACACATTACCAATAATGTTGGGTTATCAGGCAATACCAAAATACATAACTATGAGTTCCCGGTTTATCTCAGTTTCTCCAGCACAGGGAGACTACCTACTGGGCATCCTGTACTACAAGAATAAAGACTACAAACAGAAGTTTCACTGTATTAGACCAGAGGACAGCCAAATGCTATGTAGTAAGTTGTAAGAGAGACTCTCTCTTGCAATAATCTTTATATATTTGGGGGTTCTGGGAAGACATAAGCCTTTCTGCCACATACACATAAACATTCAAAAGTCATCAAGAAAATGTGAGTGTTGCAGAATCTAAATGAGAAATAATGAAGTTGTAGCTAAGGGGATATTTACTGTATATGCACTATGTTAAACTTTTAGCTCTGGCCACCGGGCATCTGTTTACAATTGCAAAGTTGGCTGTCGGCTTTGCAGTGGAAGAGATTCTGGCAACTCAGCTGCCATCAAATTGCTTCCACAGGCCAGTAAAGTTCCTGCTTCCCCGCCCGACACCCCTGATGTGTTTCCCGGGCTCCGCTGCCCCTCCTGCGTGTCCGGGACTGGCATGGCGGGTGGCGGCAGGAAGCTGGGGAGGAGAGCAGTGAACTTCCGTTCACCGACCTCCTCCCTGCTCTTTGGGACCGGGAGCGATGCAGATTACATAATTTCCGGTCCCGTAGCTGTCATTGCTCAGCTCCCGAAGTCAAACAATAAGCTTTTGAAGTGCGATCTTCATAGCTTATTTAGAGTGTAAAGGTGACACTAGGGGTGTTTTGGACCCCCAGTGTCATCTTAAAGTGACCCTGTCACCACAATATGCTATTACATAGGGGGGCTTGTAAGCCCCTCTATGTCAGAGCAATTAAAGTAAAGTTAAAAAAAGTTGTAAAAAATAACATTAAATAAAATAAATGTAAAAATAATTAAACTTTTTTTTAGGTCCCCCAACCCCGCGAACGCACACATATTCATGTAAACACGCCTCTGGTTCGCCTATGTATGAATACGGCGATCGCGCTACACATGTCAGGTATCACCGTGCACGCCAGAGTAAGAGAAATAATTCTAGTGCCAATGTTTATGTGTATCCCTAAACTGATGACCTGTAGGGGCTTTTAAAGCATTATCTATGCACTTTTTGGGGGACTGAATTTTGTAGCAGTTTCCCGGATGTACGCAATTTTTAACCTGGGCATGTTGGGTATCTTTTTACTTATCATAACCTCCTCTTTTATATTTTACCAAAAAAATGGTATTATATTTTGTTTTGGGGCACTAAAATTCACTTAAGTGCATTTTTCACTAAATCTTTGGGTTTGATAAAGAGTTGCGCTAATATTGTGCAACATAAAAATTTACAACTGCCACTATTATATTCTACAGGGTCTTGACTTTCAGAAAATATATAACGATTGGGGGTTTTAAGTAATTTTCAGGTAATTTTTTTTTAATTAAGTAATTTTGCAATAGTATTCTTTTTTTCAGGCTTTTTTCCTTTATTTTTTCCTGGCGATTCTGACAGTAACACACTTTCTGTAATAGGGTGACAACACTGTATTAGTGGAAGAGCAGCGTTGTCATCCTAGGACAGGGCTACAAAACACCACTCACTTTCCTCAGCTCTTTTACATAGATGAGGTGTTTGGTGGTCCACAGAATTAGCTGACAACAATACTAATTGATAAAAATCAGCACATGCAGAAAGCACAGGTTTCAGCATAAAAGATTTCTGCCAGTATCAGCAAGTATTTTTTTTGCAAACAAAACACATTTGTAATGGTATATACACTGAGTGGCCAGATTATTATGACCACCTGACGTTTGTAGGCAAATTAGCTATAATTTCGCGCTGAAGTTGCTAGAGGGCCAGACCATTATAAATAGGGTAACAGGTTGTTTACCACGACAGTAGAAGTGATTTTTTTTCTGAAGATATGGGTAAACAACGCGATTTAACAGCCTTTGAACGTGGGATGATTGTTGGTGCTCGGAGCCATGGAGTGAGTATCAGCAAAACAGCAGAATTCATTAAATGTTCAAGAGCAGCTGTTGTTACAGTGTTTAACCACTTGCCATCCGGGGCATTTTCCTACTATTTGCGCACACATGATAAAATATAATTTTTATATTATATTTAATGTTATATTATATATGTAACGTATAGCACAATTGTCGTTTTCGCACATAGGCGCACCAACGCGTGTTTGTGTGTGTATGTGCGTGCACGTGGGGGACGGGGG
>NW_017306361.1:901615-939923 GCF_000935625.1 Nanorana parkeri | reverse complement strand
TTTTTTACACTAACCCTATTGCTATTACATAGGGAGCTAACAAGCACCCTATGTAATAGTAGATAGGGTGTGACAGGTCCTCTTTATGGAGACATCAGGGGTCTTGCAGACCCCTAATGTCACCTAGGGACCCCAAAGAAGCTGAGGAAGCAGAGATCTGCTTCCCCAGCTTCATCTCCTGGCTCTAAGAGCTGGACACTGTGTACAGTGACACCGGAAGTGATGTAATACACATCACTTCCGGGTCCAGTGATCGGAGGAGAGATCAGCGGCTGGAAGCCAGTGAATCTCTCTCCGGTCACTTTGGGGAGACCCGCCGAGCCGATCCCGGGCGCCGCACGGGGACAGTGGTGTCCGGGGTGAGACACCGGCAACCACTTCCGGGCCGCCGTCTATCGACGTATTGCGGCCCAGAAGTGGTTAAAGACTGGACTGTCAACCGAAAATCTGGGTCTGAACGTGCGAATTGTGGCCGTCAGCGACTAGTCAATGTTAGGGCAGAACTGAGAGTGTCAAGACTGGTACAAGACAACAGAAGGGCAACAGTGCAGTGTCAGATTCCTCACATCACCTTTCAACATCTCGTGGAGTCACGAGGTGGCCCAACAAAGTCATCTTGTGGCCCAACGAAGTACTGATGGGGTGGTCATAATAATCTAGCCACTTAGTGTATAACAGACCAAAATTTCATTGTTAAGGTTTACATACACCTTAAAACTGTTGGCCTGAGCAAAAAAAATAATTTCAAGCAAGCACCCCAACCTTATTGTTGGGGCCTTCATGTTGCCACCTGCTCCTTTCAAATAAATTTGAAAACAAGACGAAGCTGCCTGCTAGCTATTGTGGCAGTAGCACTTCCTGTTGAGGAGGCCAGTCACCCGAGCTAGCTGGGTGTGTGCTGGCTGATCAGTCTCCACAACATGCCTCATGCATCAAAAAAAGTATGCATAATTATAAAAATCCAAAAATCCATAGATCAGCAGCTGCCATCCAGTATGTCTCAGCATTTTTGTAGCTGTCCTACAAAAAGCTGACCAAAATGACTGTGGCCATGTCTTAAAGTACTCGTGATATATTTGTTAACATACATATTTAAATACTCTTTAACTGCTATGTTGAAATGATCAGTTAGAGAGAAGAGAGTTCCTACAAATGGAACACAGTTTTAATATAATTTATAAAACATTGTATGTTACTTGTTACTTTACTTTCCAAAATAAAGCCTGATAAAGCCGGCTTCTGTTGGTCAGATAGCAAGTACAGTTTAGCAATCTGAGCGTACAGATTTAGTTTGGTATTAAACTAATCACAATACACCAGCTGAAGAGATAGATGTCTGCTTTGCCTGTGACAATGTGCTACGTTAACTTCAGAGTGCCAAGTGCTTGGCTAGCATAGCTTTCTCATTACAATATTATCTGTGGAAATATGACAACGCTGCTTGGATAGCATGTACAGACTGGGGATGTTCTAGTCAGAGAAACTGTGATATTCCTGTGAACATGGAAGATGAGTAATCCACATGGACCAATAAAGAACTCCAGAAACATTTTATTAGGTGTTTCCTGTGTCACAATACACTTGTCAATGTTAAAACAGACTTCTTTAGATGTTGACATGTGCTAACCTTGAATAAAAAAACGATGTTAGAAAACATTTTCTTGCTGTAAGAATTTTTAGTGGCGAGCATAGAAAAACTATAAAGATTTATAACGTTTTTTTAAAGATTTTGTTATCAAATATGTTTAGTTATATTTTATAAACATATCTTTAAATTGTTTTACATTTTTTAATTTTGCAACATATGTAAACTTTGCTACTGCACAAGAATGATCTCTCCCTATTACTGTAAATTATCTGGGACCTTTGGTAGAGAGACACCATCCCTATATTGATGCTTATCTTCCCAAGTGCTGTGTCTGAATATATTGCTAATTCCATTAGTCATTAGCAGTGGGCAGTTTGAGAAAATAAGTAGGCAAATCAAGTGGTTATAATGTAACACTTGCAGATACAACATTCCATAGACTATTGTGTGTGCCACTTGGCACATTATTAAGTCAGCATTGCAGGAGAGGCACCTCTCTGAGAGGAGAAGCCCCTGTCCTTACAAGAGAGGCTTCTACCTTGGCAGGAGAGGCACTTATCTGCAGTGTAGCACTGCCGGAGGGGTGAACTGGGGTGAACCACCGTCGGCTGTGGCGCTCTCAGTATATCGCTGGCAATAGCCAGCGATATACTGAGCTTTGGATCACGGGAGGAGGTTAGTATATGTCCTCCCGTGCCTGTGTTACATCCATGGCTCTCTCTATTGATACAGTGGAAAAATTAGTGGAGAAATTAAGGGACAAGAAGTGTGTTATTTGCAGGATCACCAGGTGAAAACCAAGGGAAAAACCCTGAAATGCTTTAAAAACTGCTAGCACAGGTATGTGCAGTGGCGTAACAATCGCCATAGCGACCCAGCATAATGTATATAATAGTTACAGACGATTCTGAAGAAGACTGATGGTTAAATAGTTTGCTGACAAGTTTCGAAGATTTTCTGCTTGTCACCAACAATTTAAAGTACATCTCTGGGCATACATAGTCATCTTCCCATCCCACCATCCTGCCCCCCTGCCACCCATTTCCCTATTTAAAAGATACCACAGTATTTTCCCCTACCTGATTATGTGCCCACGCTGACTGGACTCCTTGGGTTAATGTCATCATGGGTTGCAGTCTTTTGCTTACCAGCATTGTGTAGGATTTTTATTGAACCAAGAAAAGATAAATATGTTGTACTTACTTATAAAATATGTTGAATAGGCATAAAGAGTGACTCTAAGCTGTTTTCTCTCTCCTCCTGCATATGATCATGCACAAACAGGTTGCAGATGGCCATGTGCAGCTGGTGAGAGGAATTTGATTAAAGTCACTTTTTGTTATATCTTGTAGTTAATTGAGCACTTCACTGTGAAATTACAGAACGCTGCAAGGAAGGAATCTTTATATCAATACAAAGGAAAACATTGGGGTTGATTTACTAACCTTATAAACATGCCACGAACAAGTATACACCTCTGTAGTGTGTTCCCTCCCAGCATGATCTATTGGTGGAATCTAGACACCTTTGTAGTGTGTACACACCCAGCAGGTGTGTTGTGCAAAGCCCTGTATGAATTGCAAGGTGATGTTGTGTAAATTAGCTCTACATTGTGTTGCTTGCGTTGATGAATGCAGGAATGTAAATGCATGAGCTAACCATTTTTGTCTAAACTGTGAAGCAGCATTATATATGCATCATGTGCATGATTTTTCCATATATGGTATTAGTGGAAATATGCTTTTAGAGACTTTTTGGTTGATAAATACGTTTTGCTGTGTAAAAATCACACGCACCTAGTGCGTGCGTGTGTTTAGGTTAGTAAATCACCCCCATTGTGTCAACTTCATTTTATTATTGCTGCTGTGCTGTGGTGGTTTTTTTAATATGTTAAGGATGGAGAACTAGTCCTCAGATCAAACTATAGCTGCTTGTCTTTGTCTTCAAGATAAATCAAAGTGGCTTTTAGGTAGCTTGTTACTTCTTAGAGAACAGCTTTAAGTTTTTGAAAGTCATTGTGGTACCATGCCGCTAGAGTTTAAACAACATTATTTAATGTAAAAGCCAGGGAAATTGGTAAAATCCTTTATTTTCTTTGCCATATCTACTTTTCACTAAACCTTTTAAAAAAGTATGCCAATTCTGCCCTACAGAATGTAGACTGTACAGCAAAATCAATGTCAATTCAGAAATATATGCTGGAAGTGAAGGCACTGTATTGTAGTGGAATGATGCCATATTTTTGAAGCCTCCAACATATGCATATTACAATGGGCATCCAAATTTTTTTCCATTTCTTTTTATTTTGCTTTGTGCTTAAAAGCAGAGAATAATAGAGATCACTGGTCTTTAAGTAATGACTCCACAGTAGTGGATACTGCAATAAAAGGTGGTACAAAAAGAAGGATAAGCAGAAACACTGGGACCACTGCATTGCTAAAAAATCTGTGATTGATAATGAGAAGACAATATTGGATATAGAGTAATGGTGACATCATTGTATGGATACAGTTCCTAAATAACAACTTGTGGAGGTCCTGGAATGTATTAAAAAAAAGAGGTTCTCTGCTGTCTCTCTTTTACCGCCCCACCTCCCCTCATCCACACCCCAGAGTTCTGGGGATCCATGGAGGCCATGTTGGAAGGCAAGATAGTGAACATTCATAAAAGTGTAGCCTTCTCCTGAAGAAACACATCGAGAAACGCAAGATACATCTTCTCATTTAATCCTTGATGTACAAAAGAGATAGAGTAAGAAACTCAGAGAAGATATATACAATAAATACAATAAATTAGATTATGAAAATATGGGGCTACATGATCTGTGATGTAGGAATTTAATGATGTGAAAATTAAAAAATCTATATGAAATGTTTTTTTTTTTATATGTACATAACATTTATGTGATTATATTGTTGTACAAACTAACCCTTGGAGTACCATAAAAGTCAGATTAAATGTTTTTTATTTTTTATCTAAATTACAAGCTTCAATCAAAAAGTAATGCCTCCGCGTCTGTAATTTGAGATCTATTAAAGTGACTGTGAATACTCGTAACATTTTAAAGAGCTGTCCTTACCCCATTAATTTATGCTTTTCTTTTTCAGATTGAGTGATTGGAACCATGGAGCTGCGGCTAAAACAATGAGCTGTGATTGACTTTCTGGCAAAAGAGGGTTGCACACCTAAGGAAATCCATAATCAGCTAAAGAATGTTTATGGGGTCACTGCAGTGGAATTACGTATATTCTCCTTCTTAAAACTTCCTCACAGTGCACATTGCTAATGTCCACTACAGCATTCCCTGTAAACATTCTTTAGCTGATTATGGATTTTCTTAGGTGCGAAACCCTCTTTAACCAGAAATTGAATTACAACTCGTTGTTTTAGCCACATATTCATGGTTCTAATTACTCAGTCTGAAAAAGAAAATCATACATCTCTATAAGATGGTTAATTAGTATTCACAGACACTCAAATAGATCTCAGGTTACAGACATAATTTGTTACAGGTATAGAACCAACAATTTACACAGCACGTTACATAGTGCACATTCACATCAGTCCCTGCCCCTGAGAAGCTTACAATCTAAGTTCCCTATCTCACATGTATACCTATAAGGGCCAATTTAGACAGGAGCCAATTAACTACCAGCATGTCTTTGGAGTGTGGAAGGAAACTGGAGTACAAAGAGGCAACCTCCTTGCAGATAGTGACCTAGCTGGGATTTGAACTAGGGACATCCAGCACTGTAAGCAGAGGCACTAACCACTATGCCACTGTGCTGCCCTACTTTTTGATTGACCCTCATATAATGACCAGTCCTGGGAGCAAATGGACATTTATGTATAGGTGACTAGCAGGTGTTGCAAGTTCTGTTCAGTAGCTTGGTAGATCCCTACAGGGCTATTCACAAAAGGGTGAAGAGTTTGGAGAAGGCAGAAGAACAATCCAGACCAAAATAGCTGATTTGGAAAATAATCTACAATTCAGCTCATTTTCCAGTTCAGCTATGTTGTCCTAGATTGTTCACTTCTCCTGCCATCTCCAAACTCTTCACCCTTTTGTGAATAGCCCATCTAATATGTGACCTCCATATATTGCCCATGGATCACTTTAGAATCTAGAGGAGAAGGAAAAACCTGAACTAGTTAATGCTGTGATATAAAATGTATATACTATCTTTCTACAGTACATTGCGTAACTGCTCTTACTTTCTGTCCACATATCTTTTTTAGATGTGAAACTGGTTATAATTTATAAATCTCTAAATAACAGATGTAACCAAATACATTTTAAGCAATGTGACACAGACCAGTAGAAGGAAACAATATCATAGTAAAATAGCTGAAAATGGGCACTAAATCATTGTAGATGATGTCTTTATATTTTAAAAAAATACACTGCCATATTTCTGGCTTCCCTACTAGCTTTCAGTAGCTTAATGACAGCGGAATAATGTCCTACTATCATCCGTTCTTGTAAAATGAATATAATAATTAAATTTGAATGTGACACTAGCAAGATAGATTTCCCCTAAAATGTGGATTACATCTATATCTTTTATTAGGAGCTTTTTGTGGAATGTGAACATGATAAATAACACAGAATTTAACGGTAATAAAGAAATACGGTTCTAAAGCAAAATTAACTATTGTCTTATAGATTTGTGTTTTGTCTGTTATGGTTAAAATTTGTTAGGTGGGGCTTGCATGTATAACTATTTGGAAATCAAATCAATCAGGTGAAATATGTTACATAAAATTAGATTTTTTTTTAACCACCTTTATTGTAAAAAAGTTATCAAACACGGAAGACTATTGAAAGCTTAACCATAAACTTAGAAACAAAAATTCAAAAGTGCACCCTACTGGTCCTTAGATAAGGTAGCTGCATTAGCTCTCTTTTTTTAGGCTTTTTCTCCTCAATTTTCACCTGGTGATACTGTGAAAAACACACTTCCTGTCCCTTCATGCCTATGCTAATTTCTTCATTCTATCTATGAAAGGAGATATGGTTGTCACCTAGACATGTCTTCCTTTCTGGATCTGCATTACATGGGGATGGGGAATTAGATTACAGAAGGAAGATAACATTGTTTATTCTCATGGGAAGTTACAAGGACACTGCACTTCTGGCAAGATCAACGGGTATTTTTCTGCACGTGCTCAAAAACTGCTTGGCCTAAATAATAAAAACTAATGCAGCTACCACATCCAAGGATTGGTTGGCTGCAGCATAGCACATTTTTTTGACTTGGGGATTATATATTCCTCAAGCAAACCTATCATTCCTATCACTGGTCCCTACTGAAAAGCAGATCCCTGTTTGAGGTCATTCACCATCCTACCAGTGATGTAAATGCAAATTTCCCACATTGATACTGCAAATGGATATTACAGTGTAAAGTGGGAGTTACACCCTATAAATTATACAGTTCAGCTATTGAAGCTGCTGAACAAGATTGGCCAGGAAACCCTGCAACTGTTACATTTCCAACTCCCAAGTCTCTATTTATAAACTCTAACAGGGTTATTCACAAAAGGGTGAAGAGTTTGGAGAAGGCAGGAGAAGGGAACAATCTAGGACCACATAGCTGAACTGGAAAGTGAGCTGAATTGGAGATTTTTTTCCAAATCAGCTAAGCCCTCCTAGATTGTTCACTTCTCCTGCCTTCTCCAAACTCTTTATCCTTTTGTGAATAATCCTGTAAATCTTGCCTGAAATCCTAGGATATGTGGTGAAATCCTCATTGGAGTTCCCTTTTATGCATGTTAACTAAAGGATATTTGCATATTTTAGAAAGCCTGATAAAAGCAATGACATTCACCACAAGGTGTACAAACATTAAATTTCTTTGAAACTAATTAGTTTTGTAAATCCTTTACAGGCTGTGAGTTTGATAGCGTAAAATTAAATTAGTTTTGTGAACCATTCACATTTTTTAATCATCTACACAGATGTAAGAATAGCTATCAATGCATCATAATGTGATTGACAAAAGCAATTGAAGAAAAATCTGTGGCATTTCCCAGTTCTTCTTTTATACTGTAAATAGAGATGAGCAAAACAAGCACTTCAAATCAGAGTGGGTGGGGGATCATGTTAATATGATCTAGGTCATGGGTAGCCAAATGTAGGCCCTCCAACTGTTGTGGAACTACACATCCCATAAGCCATCTCAAGAATCTGACAGCTACAGAGATAACTTACAGAGGCAGATGTATGAGGGGATTTGTAGCTTCTCCACAGATGGAGGGCCAATGTTTGGCTACCCCTGCTCTAGATGATTATTAATGAGCAGTACTACTGCCCTTCATGCCATTTTGGTGCAAAATGTGCATTTTTATGTAACATTGGCTGGCCTCCATATCATCTCTTGTATCCTCTGTGACCTAAAAAGTTGCTTTCCTGTCACATGTATCAGCATAGTTAAATCCATGAGCACTCCTTCCAAAATAAAACCTCAACACACTGTACCAGGTTGCCATTTCAAACGTAGAGAGGATAATGGATTCTATTAGCTAGGCAGGATATCAATATTTAAAAGGTAGAGATGGAGACTGCTGCTGTGCTGCTTTAAGAGGAACTTGAGCTTTGCCCATGCCCAATAAGTTCATAAAAATGACACCTCCAACAGCAGCACCTTCTCACATTTGCTGTCTTCCCCTCCATTCAGCCATTGAGTGCAAAGGCAAATACCACTTACTTGTGGGTATGAAGAGCATGTGACTAATTACCCTGCCTCTCATTTGGCAGCACTACAAAGGAACTTACAAAGGAGTAAATTACCCCCAGAAGCCAAAAGGAGCAGCAGGTGACCAATGAGATGGTAAATATAGGTAGCGGGTCAGGCTGACATTTTAAGTCTGTCTCTTTGTCCTGCATGGCCAAAGCATAGGTTCACCTTAAGAATTCCTCGTAATTTCTATGTTTAAACCTCTTCAATATCTTAGACTCAGATCACTGACAAGCATGTCAGTGCTTTTGGAAAATTGCTTTTCCAATAGACTGACAGGCAGTATGTGCTGTTTTTGTTACTTGGCAGCACATCTCACTCTATTTTATAATTTTGAACCAAGGAAACATACTGTGGCAATGTCTAAGGCTTTCACTATGACAAGTGAGTCTGATAGGCTGTTTCTGCTGTTCTTATTATTATTCGTCAGAAAAGAGGAGTAGTGTTTTTTTCTGCTTCAAGATGGCTTGCTGTACCACAAGCACCTAGGTACAAATTTTAAAACCTATATTTAGTATCTTACAAGCGTAAGATCATAAATTCATCAGCACTTGACATTATTTTGATATAAGTCAGAACCCAATAACATCACTTCATTATTAATATCACCTACTATACCACAGAGTCTAACAAACTTGTGAGAGTGACAGTCTCTTTTGGCTAATAAACTGATCACAAAGGCATATATTTTTAGTACAGTATGTGAAAGGAGAAAAGCATTCCAGAATCACAAGCAGAACTATTTCCCTAAGACCATGGCCAGCAGTTACTGCCACTGCTACCCTTGTGTTTTTGTCACTACATAGAGTAGTTTTCATCAAGTTAGATCCCCCTCCAACATGGTGCCAGCAAACATGTAATACATACACTAAGGCATGGTAGGAAGGGCTGGGGACTAATCAATTTGGGGCACCCACAGTAGGTTTCACAGATTTTGCCATCTTAAAGCCCAATTGAACTTTCAGCTTAAACATTTAAGTCAGATAAATACATTCCAGAGGCACCATTAAATATGTATTCCATGTCTCACAGTTCGTCATCTGTATTTTAATGCAACTATGCCCTGTGCCCCTGCGACTCATACTTGAAGAGGGAGTGGCAGCACTGGGAGCCAATAAGGAGTAGGGATGCGCTTTTGGTTTGGGTCAAGCATGAGCTTGCCCAGCCTGTTTGCAGTTGGGGCAAATAATCTGGCCATAGATTTGCACCCATTTTGAGGGCATGTGGCCTGGTATGGTGCGGAAGCCCCCCGTTCCTGCTCTGTCAGGCTGCTGCTTGGATCAAGTGCCATGTAAAGTAATTTGGGGATACTCCATGCCAAAAAAAATGTGTGGGGTCCCCCTTGGGTTTTTTTCACGTTTAACATAATCAGTTCATTCTGAATGAAATTTGGACACAATTTGTATGCATCTAAATGTTCATTATCAAAAATTTGGATATGTTGGAATTAGTTATTTCATTAATGCGGATGAATGTCCGAAATTGTCCATTCGGACGAGAACAAATGCACTTGTCTAGAAACTTCAAGAGAAAGTGAAACTGGATAAGCTCACATGAAATAACTTTACTGAACTTCCATCTGAAAGATAAGAAATACTTACTGGCTAGGTTTGTGCATAAAGGTGAACTTGTGGATGTGCCCATTGGCTTTTCTGCTGTCCAGGGGATCCTTGTGTTGTGATCTATGGACTACAGTTGATAAGTGGACAACATATGTTTTGCCTTGACACATGGCCATGTTGTAAAATGCAGGTTGAACTTTGTTTTTACTGTTTTTAATTGCTCGATAATGTTATTTCATAATTTTGTAGATATATGACTGGGTGCAGCTGTCTTATGCTAGCTTACATAGCTAGTGGGTATAGCTAGCTCTATCTATATAGAGGCCGAGCCAGCTGCCAATCAGGCAGCGGGGTGGATCCCAACAATATTGTTTGGATCTTTCCAAGGTGCAGCTTGGCTCTGCTATGTCAGCATATAGCAGGCAATTACCCGCTATATACTGAGTTTTGGGTCACAGCAGGACATTAGTATATGTCCATCTGTGACCCTAAGGAGAACTACGGATAAAAAAGGTTTGGCCACAGCTCTCTTTGAAGTTCAGCTTTAAGAAACTCTATTTTTTAAAGTAATATATTCATATATTTATTTAATCCAAACTATTTCCCTGTATCTAGTTGGATCTTTACAGTTGTATATTTCCTGCCTATTCTAAGCAACTTGTTGGTTGTTTTGTTATTGTTGGATGATCATCACGATCATTTTGATGTCTGTGTGGCTGTTCCTAGTCATATTTATAAATTCAAGCATAAGAAGTAGGCATTGTCTATGCAAGCAGTAAAGTATGTCCGTATGTTAAACACGAATGATTCCTTGCTAAATGAGATCTATTTTTCCATTTAAATTTCATAATGAAAAGCTGTTACATGTGTTTGGACTGATACTGAGCCAAATTGGTTCAAATTCAAAAAAACTGCTTATTATTTGAGATTGAGCAAAAGCAAATCAAGTTTGATATTACTACAGTAAACAAAAGGCACCATAGAAGTCACCATAGACTACAGTAATCAACCCATGCATTCTACAGGAAAACCACTGGAATTTCAGGTAAGCATGTACAGAATTTCTGGGACATTGTGTACAAAAATAAATTACCTGTTATGGATACAAAAACCAAGATAATGGAAGGAAGTTGCTAATATTTGGTATTTTGTTCTGAATACAGAATAAGCATTTCTTAATGAGCTAGGTTATTTTACATTAATCAATACAGACTCAATGCAAGGGCACATAGAAAACAATTGTTCTTCATGTGACCTGTTTCCACTATACATGTTTGGTGGTACATTGTGTAAAAATGCAGCATGTCTGCTTTTTAACACAATAAAATGCATGTCACTGCATGTCAATACACTGCTGTGGTGCACAAAGCTAAATCAAGTGAAAAAAAAGCAGAGTGTGATCCATTTCTAACAATACCCCTACACAACGCATACCAATATGTGCACATTATACAGAGTATACTGCGCATAGTCTGGTGTGAACCAGTGTTAGTGCTTATTAGTGTTATTTATTTTGCTTAAAGTTGATCAAAACACAAAAACTAAAATCACATATAAGTTTAAACCATGTTGATGTCAAAAGTTGGAAATGTAATCAAAATAATACCTGGTGATCCTGTCAGCATGGTCCTTGCCCAGGCATTTTCTGTTTGCACCCTTTCACATGGGTGTCTGATGGAGACCACAAACAGCTATGTCGATGCACATTCCACAAGCATGGTTCATGGGTGTCACTATCAGGAAGCCAGTCCAGAGCAATGATGTGCAGCTGAACTTGAAGTGAGTGCATTTAAACAGGAAAGACTGTAGATGAGATCATCAGCACTGAGATACAAAACAGGATAAAAAAGGTGAAAACGGTGTTTTCTAAAAAAAATAAAAATTGTTTATGATTTGGTTCAAATAACAGCTCTGCGCTCCTCCTTCCGATTAAGCCATAGGTCTTTTTGTAATGTTTTTCACACAAGATTCATACAATTTTCACACATTTTTCAATGACCATCAATTAAAAAATGTATGAATCTTGAGTGAAAGTTGCATGAACCTTTTGTCAAAACATAGTCTCTCTGTTAAAGCATACACTTTCAACTGAGTAGTGAATCTAAATAAAGGTGCACTTTATGTTAATTGACCTCCAGCAAACACCAGTAAACCAGAGTAATCACAGAGTCCTTATGACCACACAAACACACACAGGTTGGTCTGCCTGCTTTTTGGCCTTACATAATGCCACTCTGCTCCCATCTCTCCGCATAGAAATCTTTGCACATCCTTACTAAGATGTCAACATAAGTAGCAACCAACATGCCTTCATGAAGGTCCGTTCTTGCCAGATCAATCTATTAACATTTCATGAGGGGGATAGTATTGATTTAGACACAGGAATACCTGTAGACGTGGTGTATATGGACTTTCACAAAAACATTTGATACGGTACCCCACAAACATCTAATTCACAAACTGAGGTCTATAGGTTTGGATGAAAGCATATGCTCATAGGTGGAAAACTGGCTGCAAGAACGAACCCAGAGGGTAGTAATAAATGGGCAATTTTATAATTGGGCAAAAGTGGGGAATGGGTACCCCAGGGTTCGTTCCTGGGACCGATCCTGTTAATCTTATTCATTAAGGACACAGAGATTGGAATAAATAGTTCATTATCGTTTTTTGCGGATGATATCAAACTGTGTAGGGCAGTAAATTCTGAACAGGAGATATTTGCACTTTAACAAGATCTAGATAAAATTGAGGCATGGGCTACAAGATGGCAAATGCGATTTAACCTCCTATTTTTTTAATTTTGTGTTTCAAACTTTATCATACCTGGGATGTCTACTGGACTCTTGTTTGGACAGATTTAGGTGAGTTATTCCTAAGATTTACTAAGAATTACAGGCCTACAATATAAACAACAAATTTCCATGCAAAAAATTGTACCGCTTTTGGTACAAAATTCCTGACATAATCATACCGCCAGGGAGGTTAATATTGAAAAATGCAAGGTTATGTAGAAGAGAGCTAAGAATATGTGCACAAATTACTACTTGGGGGGGTGCAACATTAGGGAAGTTGGCTGTGGAGAAAGATCTGGGGTGCTCATAGTGTCCTGGATTAGAAAAGGGATTGTATAAAAGAGTATTTCCACTTTATAAATGACTGGTTCATCCTCATCTTGAGTATGGTCGCCAAGTTCAGGAAATATATCCTTGAGCTTGAGAGAATCCAGAGAAGGGCTACAAAGTTAATTTAAAGGGATGGAAGGCCTGAGTTATGAGGACTACCTCCAACAATTAAACTTATTCACCTTAGAAAAGAGGCGATTAAGAGGGGACCGTATTACAGTCTTTAAAATCATCAATGGGGACCACAATATTCGTAACAAGTTGTTTACGCCTAGAGCTATATTAAAGACAAGAGGACACAACAAGAGGTTAGAAGAGAAGGGGTTCAATCTTAGACTGTTCAAGGTTTTTTTTTTTACTGTGCACATAGTAAAAATGTGGAATTCCCTTCCACAGGCAGTGGTATCCACTGATAGCATTGTTGCCATGACACAGGAAGTACTGACGAGGAAGAAGGGTGGAGCATATACAAAGGGGAAATGTGTAATCGATCTCAGCAAAGGAGCATGAAAAACAAGTGCATTACCACAAAGGGTCACTAGATGGTAGCATGTGAACTAATATATAAAACGTCCATAGGAAAATGGTTAAGGAAACAATCTATATAAATTCTATCTACTAACAATGCTAACAACATATTCTGTGCCCCATTGGGGCGGCACAAGTAATATTATTAAAAACTCATATGAAAACTTGTTACTTGTAAATTCTTACCATGCTTCATCCAGTACAAATGGTCCTACACCATGAGATCTGCCTGCACATATTACAACACACCTCAACCAACTGTGACTGAACTTGTTTGATGTGCTTTTATAAAGAAGGGTAAAAGGCAGACAGCGGCCTCACAGGTGGTCTAGGAACCTTAACATATGGTTGATTTTTCAGCTTTAAAATCAGACTCTCTGAATGTACAGTATATGCAATTTGAAACAAGACACTGGATTCAAATGAGCAAAAGTGACTTGTGACTCCAGAAACAAATAGTTTGCTGATTTTAAAGTTTCCCTTGAAAAAAGCAATATGTTTTTCTTTCAGTGACCTAAAGTTGCCTTTTCTCTTTATGTGGAAATCAGCTGTGTGCAGTGATTTGTTGACGTCCAATTGCACGTTATAACCTATTGTTCAGTAGTAAACTGTTTTACGGGGTGTCTTTATGGATACACAACAAACTTGCTGTGAATTTGATGATATCTTGTCACTGTGTGAAATAGGGATTACTAAATAGGTCCTAGTTACAGCAATACCTAAGAATTTTTCAGAGTTGAGTTCATCGACTTCTCCCCTTTCAAGTATACTCGGTGGTGGGGTATTAATTCTTTCTCATGCTGACAAGCAATTTTCCTTAGGTTTTCCTGAGTCACCCTGACTTGCTATGGATTATACATTGATCTTCAGACCTGTTGTTAGTTATTGACTCCCTCACATACTCTTAATCTGCTCGTTTACTCCCTCATTCTTAAATGTCATTGTACATGAAACCAACTATACAGATGAAGATATTACAGGATAAAGTAAAGTTTTTTCTAAAGGGTTTTTCATTAAATTACTTTACAAAGTTTGCTTTTGTTTTTATTTTTTAAAGCTGAAATCCACATTTTTCCTACATGTTTCTTCAACGCTGTATACTGATGCAGAAATATCTCCAATTTTCTGCTGACACTGCTACAGTGTATAGGCACTATCTACATTGACAGTTATATTATAAATGGTAAACATATAGAACAGCTACATATCATCTATAGACAAGCGCAAAACTTGAAAGTATAATTGTTTGGAAATGTGTTTTTTTTTATACAGTATGTTTAAAAGCAACTATGATTATAAAATTTTACTTTAACAAATACACATAAAATAAATGATAAAGGATTTTAAGAGCACTATAGTTTATTTAAAGAGACAGTGCATTAGTCGCAATCTGCTTTAAGGCTTCATTCATATGACATAAACCTTGGATGGAGCTACCTAATAAAGGAAGGGTCATTCTTGTGACTTGTGTTTGGGATGTCAACTTAAGCTACTGAACTCTATAAACACGATAGGAAAGATACAGAAAAGTAGACATGTGCACTGGCAAAAAATTTGTTTCGTTTCGTTTTAAATTCGGATTTGTGTTATTTCGTTTTTCGGGATTCGGGTGTGAAAGTCAATTCGGATTCGGAATTCGGATTCGGACGAAATTCGGTAGCGTTCGCACGAACGTTCGTTTCGTTTTCTGTTCTTATTCGTTTCTTATTCGTTTCTTATTCGTTTCGTTCGTTTGCAGCAAAAGTGACATTTGAGGGGGAAAAAATATTTTTCTCCTTCTCTAATGTCACTTTGCTCCAACGAACGAAACGAATAAGAAACGAATAAGAACAGAAAACGAAACGAACGTTCGTGCGAACGCTACCGAATTTCGGAAATGGAAATTCGGATTCGTTTGCATTCGTTATGTCTGTAATTCGGAATTCGGATACATCCGAATGTCCGAATTTACGAAAATTCGTCCGAATTTCGATTCGGAACGAAACGAATCGCACATGTCTACAGAAAAGTATATCATACTTATATGAAATGTTTTATATTTACCTGATTTAAAAAATATTTTTCAAAGTACAGTTTTTTAGTAATAAATAAATAAAAACATTAATTATAAGCCATTATACGTTTGCTTCAAGCCCTCACATTATTTCAGTGTTGGCTCTCATTTGAGAAAAGGAAATCAGCTTTAAAGGATCTTTTGAGATTATTTGGGACGCCTGTACTATGATGACGGGAGCAACGATATATCAAACAGGGGGTTCAGCAAGAGGTCATATCAAATAAAGCACTCCAAATTACAAAATTATAAGGCATTTCAAATAAATTGTAGAGCAAACTAAAGTAAATCTAAAGTAAACAAATGTGTTTCCAAACTAACATTGAAATTGAATTAAACAGTTCTCACGGTACATTTTAGAGTCTAATTCCAGAACAAAATGTTAATGGTTATCTAAAGGTGAAATAAAGTATTGTATCCAAATGGTGATAATTGATACCTAATACCATCAAATGATACATAATACAATTAATATGTAATAACAAATACTATATAAACTGCATTAAAGCCTACTTCCGGACAATTTTTGTTTAGTTTGGACAAAATGTGAAGAGTTAAAATGAATGTTATATTTTTTTTTCTGTCTATGAACTCATTTGAGGTCTAGGTATCAAGAGGGGATAAAGGCATGGGCAGCAATAAATACATTGTCAGAAGGTTTTACCCTTCCTTGTGAATGTACCCAAGAGATATAAACATACACATTTAGTTGTTATGTCCTGCATTTTTCAGTCAAATCCTTCAACGTGTATAATTTATATCATATACTTAAGAAGCATTGTAATCACTCCAATATTATCTATAAGCATTTTATTTATGATTCTTCTGATATTAAAGATGTCTAATTTCTAGCTACAGAATATAGGTAAACTAAATAAATTGTATGTTAGGGATGTCAAACAATACCAATTCCAATCCTACCCTAAAGCCTCAGAGAGCTTTGTTCTCGGTTTTACCTCCAAAATAGCTTTTCTATTCTAAATTTAAAAGTGTTGGATGTGGAGAGATGATTACATTGCATACAAAGGTACTTTACTTTTATGTACAGCATGTAGAAGTACAAATTATAGGTTTCTTTTCTCTTTCTCTCATTCTCTCTTCAGTCATTTACTTACTCTTACTCTAAAAAAATGTTTAAAGTGACACTGAAGTCAGGAGTTAAATCTTACAAATTAATTCAAGAACCTTAACTATTAACAAAAATGTGTCTTATTTGTGTATCACTCGGCTGTAGATCCTCAAATCATCTCTGAATTGGTGTTGACACTGTCCTTCCTTCTGGAGGGTGGCTACTTTTGTTCTCTGTAGTCCCTGTGTGTGTTTTAAAGTAGCCACTGCTCCAATCTTGCTCCCATGATGGGCTACTGTCTCAAAACAAATCAGTTAACTAAATATGGGATTGTAGTCCATCACAGGAGTGAGCTTGAAGCGGTGCCTACTATGCAGTGCACACAGAAACCATGGGGAACAAAAGTAGCCATCCTCCAGAAGAAAGGACAGTGTAGTACTAGGGATGCACAGATACTTTTCGAGTACCAGTGCAGATACTTGGCATTTTCATGAGAACTGACAGGGTTGCAGCAGTTGCAGCTGGGACCGGGCTCTGGTTCTCCACCAGCGTCCTGAAATCATTAGTCTGTATTGTTTTAGAAAAACTGTCACATGACAATAAACAAAAATGTATCAGTACTCGTACTTGTAAGTACTCGGCAAGTACCAGTACTCGTACTCGCAAAACTGGTATCTGTGCATCCCTCTATTTATATTTATAAAAACAAAATCTTACATTAAAACAGAGATGTACAAATCCCAGGAGCTCCGTGTGCTCCTTACAAATGACAGCTGCCTCCTAACTTTTGAATTTTTCTCTAGTGTAGTCTTGGAGCTCATAAGTATCAGTACATGTACTCGTACTTGTACCGAGTACTGTACTTTGTATCTGTGCAACCCTAGTCAGTACCAATTCAGAGATGATTTGATGTTCTACAGCTAAATGATGCACAAGTAAGCTACATTTTTGCTAATAATTAAGGTACTTCAATGGATTATGGATGCAAAAAATGAAAAAAGGGCCTCAGTCATGAAGGGGTTAATATTTAACTTCTAAGTTTAGTGTAACTTTAGGGAGGATAAATTTGTTTGTGCAGTCTGGTGAAGAAAAAAATCAAACAAGCTCAATAGCTATGGTGATGCGGCTCTTTCATAGCATGCCTTCCTCAATGGGTAACCAACAGTAGCTCAAATCAAAGAAATGCAGAAAGAAGTGATCATATAAAACATGTTTCGGGGGGCCAGAGCACTTACCTTTTATCAGGGCTCAACACAGCCCCTAACATGTGTTGTCTGTTTCTATATGACCAATTTTACCAATGATTAAAATTATTTGTGACTCTTTCATCCATTTTTTGTTCTGGCTCTGAATTCTGCATTTCTATGAATAACTTACGCTCTTTTCTCTTTGGCTATAGCAGCCAATGCTTGCCTAAGGCTTCGGAAGTATTTCCAACATTTTGAAGAAACTGAACTGTATTATCAGGCAGTGGGCCTGATATTTTTTTCTTAATTTAAACCTAATGATCCTCTTGATAATAATTCCTTATGATGGGACATTACATACGAGCACATTTGGCACATTTGGATTTCAGTCCTTTGCCCACGTGCACAATTGATGGTTGGGCAGATCTGTCTGTCCTGGTTTTGTAGCCTGATTTGAACATTTTTTTTTTTTAAGGTAATGAAGTAAAGTTATACTTTTTAATTGTTTCACACTTCTGTGATAAAAAAGACAACATAACCAGGCAGCTAATATTCTACAACTTTCAACTGTTACTTTTGTTACCTTAAGTCATAACTTTTTGATCTTTCTACAAGTATATATATAATGGTTGGGGGACATTTTTCAGTAACATTTTTCAGTAAAAGTGTAGGTAACTGCTCATGCATGTCTACTTCAAAATGAATTGCACTAGCGTGGTTGCTTCTTTATGGCTGAGTATATTTTCAAGGCTACAGTGGTTCATGGCATTTATTCAGAGGCAAAACACAAATGCAGTAACTAGGGTTATTGTGACAGTGAAAACAAGGAAATCTTAATTTACCATTAAAGAAAACTGTTTTTTTCTAAGGGCTTTGATTTGAAAGCAGCATACAACTAAATCCATACCTCACTATTTATTTATTTTTTTTAAATTCTTTATTTATACAAGCAGTTTATTCCTCCCCAACCATGTAAATACGGGTCGGTCCCAGGAGGCCAGATCAGAGGAAATCCTTTTCTGGAGTGGGATAAAGTTCAGTGCGAACGTCTTACGGATGTCCGCAGGGATAGTCACCCCAAGTATTTGCAAAGTAACAGGAAACAGAGTTAACACAGGCGTTCCTATGGTTTTACTCCAACTCGGAGAGGAACCACCTGAAACTTGGGGACAAAAGGCTGAACAATGCGACCGCCCGAGTATGTCACGGAGACCATTGATAACTCTGAGTCAGCCAAAACCCCTCAACCCCAACGTGTGTATATACTCAAGGTAAACCTGGTGCCTGATCCCACCCCAGCCACCTCCCGGTGAAGAAAGGGCCACAACCACCAGGAATCGATCTCGAGTGGCTACATCACTAGTGTCTCTCACACATCTCAGCTCTCTGGTTGACAGATGGGTAGATCTCCTGTATTATAGCTCCATTACTCAGCGGAGCTCACTTCACACACGTCCGGTCAGCGCCATGTCCAGGCCACGCCCCCCTACCTCACTATTTATATTATGTTATCATTCTTTCTGAAAAAATTTACATGGAACATTGACCCCAGCACATCATCCTTTGTCTCATTTGGTGCTTATAGTCTAATGGCTGTGCACTGCATGGGGAGTAAACAAGAAAGCCAGATGCCATTCTAACATGTTTTAGGAATATGGCAGGAAAGCCATGGGGAAAACATACAATTGATTTACATTTGTTTTTATTTTATTTTTTTCAAGCTCCACTCTAGGCAGAGAAAACAAATTACTCTTGCATTCTCGGTCCTGAATTGTATGTGGGAACAGTAAGGGCCTACCTACAATCCAAAGTGCTTGAAAGAAGAGGAGAGTACTGCAGCCTGCGGGAGTGAGAAAACAGGTAAGTATTACATCTTATTCCTTTACCCCTAGATTTAATGAGCAGTTAATCCTTGAATTGCGGGAGGGATCCCACTCCAAGGAGTTGTTTTTTTCAGTTACCAGACATAGCATTAAGTTAATATATTTTTAACTGAGGTTTATATCTGTTTTACTATAGTTATATTTTTATTCATACAATCTTTGTTTTGCAAATAGTCATATAATGCATAACACAGGAGTCCCAAAATATAATAGCTATATCTGATTGAAACTTCACTCTGAGCCATCCAATCACTTTTCTTGGGTGTCCTAATTTTAGCTTAGGCTATTGAGCTCCATAAGCAAGAATGAAGCCAAAGAAATAGAGGGAACAAGTAAAAATAATCCTAAAACTCCACCTGCTGGCTGGATAGAAGACTACATAACATTCATGTGCAATATTTCAAAATGTAAGGTACAAGTGTAAGAAGATAAATTAAGATACAATATTTGATGGTTCCATGTGCCTGGGGCCCTTCATGTATTTGTCACTGTGAACCAAGGGATATAGTAGAATCAGAAAACATATCAAATTAACCTAGTCACTCACATAATAAACCTTCAGTTATTCATAAACTGTATTGTGTTAATCTACCCTTTCCACATAGTATATTTTGTTATATTTTGCCATAATTGCATTTGCTAGTCAGTTGACCTTTAAATGAGTAGAAGAAGGCAGCAGGAAATGATGCATAAAAATCTGGATAAATATAGCATTAGTCAGCATAGGCATGTAGAATGCTAATTTCTGTTTACTTTAAGCAAATTACATGATATATGAGGCAATAATACAAGTGTCCTCATTAGTGGATGACACCCAAGTGCATAGCTGTCAAGATAGAATAAACAGAAAAAGAGTATAGTAGTTAGAGGAATGATCTACTAAGAACTGCTCATAACCCACTATAGAGGATTGTCTATAGGCTGTGAAGATATGATGAGATCTTCCTGTGACTATCATGTACAAAATTATTGTCATAAATAAATCTTTTCTTCTCTGAGCAATTTCTGTTCATTTTATTGAATAATTTACATTATGCAAAACCAGAATTTTTATTTTCTGTGGAGAAATACCTTTTTTCAAATTGACTCTTCAAAATATTCAAAACACCCTATAAAATAGATTGCATGTTTTTCCTCATTTAAGCAAAGTCAAAGAGATGCCTTTACCAGTTCACATTGAGAAGGGGGGAAGTGTTAAGACTTTTTATAAGTGGTAATAATATTTAGCAACATACAGTTAAATTACTTAAAATTATATTAAAGACTATTTTTTCAGCTATTTAAATTGAGTCATATCAGACCTACTTGTTGTCTCCTCTCTCTGTGTGCAGACCTTTCCTCTTCTTTTTTTAATATGATTCTGTATTGATGGTGTTGGCATCAACCCTGAGTGTGGCTCCTTTCTATCTTTGTGTCCTAAGGAGCCACCCTGTATTGTGGTCTCCCAGCCATGGACTACATCCCGATGTGATGATGCTGCCCCCATGCACATGCAGCTCGATATGTAAAAATTGTAAAAATCCTTCAAATTGTATAATCATTGTATAATTGTATAATCCTTCCCATTGACAGTGTTCGCATGTTAGTAACGATTACTATGGACAAAACTGTGCTCCACGGCTAGAGGTTCTTCTAAACAGCAAGAAGATACAAGTATGTGGCTGTAAAGAGGTAACTATGTCTGCATTTATACCATTACATGAGAAGAATGTTTAATTGATTTGAGCTACATTTGTCACCAGAAACTAGATTATGTGAAAAACACACTTTAGTACTACTTTAAAAGTCATACACTAACCATGTTCCAAAATGCATGGTCCTGCATTCATTGAGATGTGCACAGGATGATACACAACTCCATATGCCTTTCTGGAATTTCCGAATACAATGCATCTATGACAATAGTATGGCTTTATAGTAGAAGAATCCAGGTGCTTATCTGTCCTTCCTGCATTCCAGACCTTTCAATAATTGAAAACATTAATCGGGGTTATTCACAAAGCTGCGGAAGGCAGCCGAGTGAATAACCGAGCCGTAGGGAAGTGAGCCGAACAACGTATGGCTATTCACTACGGCTCAGTACGGCTGATTTCAGCCATACATCGGCTTAAATCAGCCATACATCGGCTGCTTTTGGCTGCACTTCGGTCAGCCGAACATGCTCTGCAAAATCTGGATCGGCTGAGTCAAAGTTCAGGCAGCTCACTTGCTGCTGTTCGAACGGCAGTGAGTGAATAGCCGAATTTATATGACAAAGAAATTAGCTAGGTTAGTTGCCAGGTAAGAGTGGTATTAACTTGTCTCAGATCAGAGGTCATTGCCAACATCGGCCACAGCCAACCTCATTTTTATGGTAAAGCAGTTAAAGGAAAGGGGAAATTAAAGAGGCAGAGAGCACAGGACAGAAAGCTGTAGAGTTGGAGGGGTGAATAGGAGGGCAAATCATGCCCACAATCCAGTAGAAGAGATTGATAATGGGAAATGCAGGGGGGAAAAAAAGGAGAGAAAAGGGGTAGGAGTTGGGAGGAAGGGCAAAAAAAAGGCAACCGAAAGGTTTAATTAGATGGCTCCTGTGGATTTTGGTAGCTCCTTTCAATTAAAATGGAATAGCTCTTGTCTTGTTATTTTAAATGTTTTACACACAAACAAAAAAAACACAAAAAAGTAAGATTACAAAATTAAAGAGACCTTACATAAATAATGACCAAATGCACACAAAAAGAAAATAAAACATAAAAGCAAACAACACAATTAAATAAACTCAAGCACCCCCCTCCCAAAAATGTATTTATTTTTTTAATCCAAACTTTGGCTAAATAACAAAATGAGCAAAATTGAAGGTTTTTTTATTGTTCTGTTTACATTTTTAATATATTGCATAGGTGTGCAACTATTTTTTTTTATTCTTTTGGATTAGGATGTAAACTTTTATTGGACCTACATTTAGTAACCTCCTAGTAGCTCTGACAAGCCATTTACTTCCTTGTCCATAATCTGCAGGGATATTATATTCAATACTCCTCCCAAAAGAAAGGAAGACCAATAAAGGAATGAGGCCCTTTATTGGCCTTCTGGCTTACTAAGCCACTTTTGCTATCTTATTCTGGCATAGTTTGTTTATTGTATCACTTTACCATTTGCACTATATGCCCTAATATTTATCAACTGATTTTTGTGCTAAGAATGTTGTATCTACAATGTTTGTATACTTTTTTCTACTATAATACAAGATTTGCAAAGTGTTTGGGTGTGCTGGTACATTCTATTTTTTAGTTTGGATTGGCATTAGGAGAAGAGGGTAGCTCCCCTTATTTATAGTTTCTGCACCCCTCATTCTCTTTCCTGCTCTCTTCTGGTGGTTTATTATTGAGGTGTGCAATATACCACTTCCTAATCTATTTTAAGGGATGATGAAAGAGAGCATCAGAGTTGTTTAAGTGTGAGCCCAATAAAGTCCACTGTTTAACTATTAAAAGCATTTATTTCTTGTGAACTGAAATTCTATCTCTTAAATCACTATTTTATTTCCATCTTTAATGGCTCCATTTTCTATTATCGGCAATAGACACCTCGTAGGATCTAACAATTAAAGTCAGCCAAAAGCTAGAAATATTTGAAGAGTACTAACCTGTAATCATTTTTGTAAATTGACTTTTACATATAAAATACTGCAAAAATCAATAACATAACATGCATGCAGTAAATTCAACACATAAAACCTTTACTGAATTCAAAAAAGTCATTTCCGATCATATAAATGAGAGAAAGTAAAGAATCCTGTTATGCTGTAGCAAACTGACTCTAATATGCTTTACCAGAACACCAGTTAAATAGGGTCTCTGTTTTGTCCACAATCCTGGACTATCAGTGGATAGCACCTGTCTAGTTTACAAACTTTCATAGGTTAGACCATGCCTATTGTCACATTATTTGTTGTCCTTCTGTTTGTGACAATTTCTGTCATAATATGTGGATAAATGTTGGGTTCAACGAATAGGCCAGGAAGGATCCCAACAATATTGTCAGCATCCACCAAGCTGCATGATTTACAGCTCGCTCTGCCTCTCTAGAGCAGAGCCATTTGTGCCTTCCCCCTCCCATCTGTTCCTCCAATGAGCGCTGGGCAGGGGGGAATCCCGGCAGGGGTAGTGACTGACACTCACCGCATTCTGCCGGGAGAAGACCATGAGCTGAGTGATTAGCGGTTGTGATCTTTCAGTTCTTGATCTATAAAGCAACAGATGCAGTGCCACACACCGGCTCAAAGTATTGAAAAGAGCACATTTTACTGTCCCAATATTACTGCTTTTAGATGAATGTTGACAACTACCTAGCTTTGTTATTTGAATCTGTCATGCACACTCAGGGATTGGGAGACAGTATGTGAGATCAGGCATTTAACAGAGTAGCCTCAATGAGAGTTCAGGTGTCATCAAAACGGCCCAAAGTAGTACATGTACCTTTTCAGGCGTGGGCCGTTTTGTAGCGCGTTAGGGACGGGCGGAAATACGCCAAGGTGGGAACGAGACCATTGAATACAATGGGATTTATATTTTTGAGCGTTTTGTAGAGCGTTCGTCGAGCGTAGAACACGCTACAAAACGTTCAGGTGTGAACGAGCAACATTTCTTTATCTGCAAGCATCCTTATCTTCAGGATAGCACTGAATCTAAGTCTACAAAAATGTGTTTTATGGTTGAATTATGATTTTTTACTGTAATACAATGTAGTCATGCTGACATATACTGGAATCGTAGATGAGATTGGGCAGAATTCATTTATAAGAGCCTGCAGACCTATCCATAGGCCCTGAATTTTTTAACTTTCAACTTTTGGTATATCAAGATTTCCACACAGTAGCTGTATTTCCTATATCCCATTACCTGTAGACGTCCTGGAGTTGTAAGTGTGTACTTTTCACCACAATGATGGGGTTTTTCTTTTATTTATATATGAGGTAAAGGGTTTTAAAAAATATTATTGCTTCACTAATGCTAGTTTCCTTCCTCCATCTGACATCAATACTTTTGAGTGATAGATCCAGAACAAGCATGCAGCAAATGAGTGTCAGATAAGTGTGAATTGCTCATCTCTATACTTGTACCAGAATGTAGACTCAGAAACTTTTGAAGGCAAAGTATCACCATGACAGCCGGGGAACTAGCATTTTCAAAATTAATCCACTGCCCCTCCCAAACATTCCCAATGAATGGGTATCATACTTGATCTATTCCCTACAACAGCAGAGGCTGTCCAAACCAATCTTACATAATCTGGCATGCCAGGAAACCCTGATGGGCAATCCTTAAGTACTACTCCACCCTCTATAAACTGGAGGTAGGGTCCACGTTGCCTCTCTGTGAACACCTGAGATTTTTATGTTGTGTGCTCATATTGTTTGGCTTTAGTTCTCTGTTAAACTAAGCTCTGTCTGACCGTGTTGTGCACTCTCAGGAGCTTAGAGACAGACAGTTGACAGGGAAGACCTCTATCCCATGACTCTCAAGCTCTTAGACTCAAACTAAGCAAATGTAAATAAAGGAGTGAATATGAATTGTTCATTGTTACACCTGAATAATTGATTTTTTAGGAATACATATTGAGATTCTTACACATTGTTATGGTAGGATATCTTTAAATATGAGTACTATACCTGTATTTTTCACTGCTGACGGTACTAGTAATAACACTATTAAGTGACTGTAAACATTGTGTGTCTTCCATACAGCACAGGTCACATGATTACTGAGCAGTAATGTTCTGTCATTATGTATTCATTATAAATTAGCTACCATGAGGAAGATGCTTAATGATGTGAAGTCTTGCAGTCACAGAGCCACGCTGACCTTTTCACTGTTCCTTTATTTCACAACAATCCGCCATCACACACCATAGTCTTTGCAAAGAGGGAACAAGCACAATGGAATAGAACAGCTGCCCGCCATAACAATATAAAAACGGCCAACGACGGCATGCTGATATGGTGGATTGAAATGCTTTAAAGCATTAGCAGCATAAGACATCAAAGACGTGTTTCTTGCATTCACCTGAATGAAGAATATTCCATTTCTTAAGTGTTGAAGGAAACTATTGTGTGTGTGCTCAGTGAGTATTCATTTAGAGTATCTGTGGTAAGATGTATTTAAACCTAAAGTAAAACCGTCAAAACAGAGATATGGGGATTGTCATTGCTGATCTCCTTCTGAAAATGCTAGTTTTCCCGCAGTTGTACTTAACCGTGTACTTTAACTGCCTCCGGGTCGGCCGTAGTAGAAAAACGGCCGGCCCGGAGCTCTCTAGATCTGAGCGGGCGTCTTTAGACGTTCGCTCAGACACGCCCCCTCGGGAAATTGCCGTTTTTTTAAAACAGGCAGCGATACCTGTTACCATACATGCAATCCGCCGGCTTTAGAGCCGGCGGATCGCGTGTATGGGGTGCCGATCGATGCCCCACCCCCTCCGCTTATGTGATAGCAATAAAGTTTAGTGGGAAAAAAAGGAAAAAAATTTAAGTCCCCCCCAAATTTAAAGTTACACATAAAAAAGAATAAAAAAACAAAATAAATGTTAAGTCCCCACCCATACATACATGCATGCAAACATGCGTCGGGGGCGCATACGTGCAAAAAAGACGATTGCGTCCATTACGCCGCACATGTTACATACCGCCGCATTACCCGACGTGACCCGATCTTTTATATTTTACCAAAAAACTGTATAATAATAAATGTTTCCTAACATAATGTAAAAAAAAAAAATTTCTAAATTTTCTGTAATTTTTCCTAATTATAATAAGTATTTGAAAATGAAAGAGAGAAGCTGATTGGTTGCCATGCACAGCTGCTCCAGAACCTTGTCTGCTCCGATTTTGATAAATTCCCCTCAATGTGTTCTGCCAAATGTATATAGTTTATACCTGTAATGATAGTATTAAGTATATCTCCACATTTAGAATGCTGACCAAGCTGTCCAGCAAAAGATGCAGTTACAGGGGCTGGGACAAACTAGAGCACTGCCGGGAGTGCTTACAATGGCCAGCTTTTAATTGTATGGTGAAACCTTTTTTAAAAAGAAACCAAATGCTGATGTAACTGCTTACAAAGTGTTAGTCTTGGTGTTGGTCTTTCATTTGTCACTTATTTACCGTTCACTTTTAGTGAACTTGTACTTAATGTCACTCAATGCCACCCCCTTTCTCCCTTAGTGCAGCCTGCTCTGAGAAATACTTATTCCCATGTCAGCGATCTTCACTGTGCGACCATGCCCAATGCTGCAGAGCCTTTTAGCGAAAATGTCCATCAATGACCCATCTGCACGTTGTGCATGAGTGCCACATCCCCATTCATTCCTATGGTTGAGAAATTTTTTAGCTATCCACAGGAAAAGCCTTTTAGCCAAAATGTACTTTAAAATCCATGTAAAATTACAATACCATCTAAGGCCTCGTTCACACCTGAACGTTTTGTAGCGCGTTCTACGCTCGACGAACGCTCTACAAAATGCTCAAACATCTAAATCCCATTGTATTCAATGGGTCTGGTTCACACCTTGGCGTATTTCAGCCCGTCCCTAACGCGCTACAAAATGGCCCACGCCTGAAAAGGTACATGTTCCTCATTTGGGCTGTTTTTGTTGTGCGTTTCCATTGGGATACAGCCAAGTAGACCTCGGAAACGCGCGTTTGTCGCGTGATTTTTTTACCGCGTATCGCGATAAAAAACCGCTCGACAACCGCGCGATAGACGCGCATATGCAATACGCCTAGGTGTGAACCAGGGGTAAGACTACCCTGCTGTGTGATTTAGCTGCAGAATAAGGAGTATTGTCACTCTGTAAAATTATGTTTTAAGAAAATCAAAGAATCTACTGGCAGGATCAAAAGGTAATACAACTACGTTGCAGAGGAGAACTCAGAAAAACAAATTGTGCTGTGTAAATGCTATTGGCTGACTGAATCATATGTTATTTTGCCTATAGTTCCACATTAACACTCTTTGAGTAAGCAATCCAGAGCAAGAAAGTCCTTATCTACATAGTGGTAATAAAATGTTTTTGGTCTGTATTCAGGGAAAGGTTCAACATGATAGCCAGACAACATTTTGGAAAGGAAGGTCAATTATGGCAGCCTTTATATTTCTGCCATGAGAGGTTTAAAATAAACCCATTTTGAAAGGAACACCTTCAGAAAATGCTAGTTACCTGGTTTCAATATCTTTTGAGTGACATATTTGGAAAAAGTAGGCAGGTTAGGAGAGGCAGAGAAAAGCCAGAAGTTCTTATCTGCTTATCAGAGAGTCAGGGGGGTTGATTTACTAAAGGCATATAAGCTGTGCACTTTGTAAAACATTTCCCTTAGCTTAGTGAATGAGGTGAAGCTCTGCTGACTTCCATCATCCAATCATGTGCAAGCAAAATTACTTTTTTTCCCCAATTTTCCATGCGTGTGATTGGGTATTCTTTGCTAAGTCAATTCTCACCTTATTCACTCAGCTAAGGAAAAATTACCATGCAAAGTAAACATCATTTTTGCTGTTTCCCAAAATCAACCCCTCTGTCTTTGTCTGTCTCAAGCCTACTGTGCATAACATTAAATCTGGCCTTGCATATGAGTTAATACAGACATTCCAGATTGCTGAAAATGTTTTACTTTTTTTGCTTACGCCACACACAGCTTGGCAGTTTTGGCTCATCATCACACTATCATCCAGTCAGAGGAAAGGCATACAATAATAGGGTCTATTTAAAAAGCAGCATTATGACTTTACCACAGCCATACAATTGCTTTAATGGCTTCTGAAGCCAGTGGAGTGCTGCTAAAATAAATAAGAAAACTGCATGATGTACCACCGATTCCACAACACAGGCTGCATTTGATGAATGGGCTGCAAAAAATGCAGGCCCTAGTGTGTAGTAACCTAGTGGTTTATAATAGAGGGTGGATAGTGATATCCTCTCTCCTTTATAAATTAGCCTCTTATATCATTTCACACTTATCATGCCTGTTGCATTCCATAGTTTGCTCCAAAGGTATTATCTAACTCCATTTTTAGAGAAAAAAAATGTCAGTACTATGTACCAAAGGGAGACAGCAAGGGAATATACCCTAAAGGGGTCTATAATGTTTCACAAATTCAACATAGCTATACTAGAAATTAGTGACTTTGCTGTGTTTTTCTAAAAACTTTCTTTCTTTTAAGAATGAAATGCCCAGAGACAGCCATGTCTAATCTATCAGTGGGTGGGATTTTATATACATCTTTCTTTAAAAAGCTAATGAGCTCCTTCTCAACTTGCTACATTTATCAAAATCAAAATGTATTCCTTGTTGTTTTACACATTTAGTTAATTGAAAGCAGTGTTTGTTGTTATTTTTAAACAAATGTATTTTATTTTGGAATTCCTCCATCAACTGGGCACAACTTGTTAATCATAAATGTTTATATATCTATTATTGCAATGGAGTTTCTTAAATGCACTAAACAGAGTATAATTGTGTTCGGGCTAACAGTGGCGTGCAGTTAATCATGCAAATTATATTTTGAAGGTCAGGTTTTAAATAACTGCATTCTTCTAAAATAAATACTACAAAGTATCATTTTATGTAGCATCATGAATAACTAAAATATATGCATGGAATGACCTAAATCAGGACAAGCAAAAAAGTGAAATAAAAATCACACTTTGATTTTTTTTACTGCTTATTATACTGTATACGTAAACCACATAACTAAAATGTAATATAAGCTTTAACATGTTAGTGTAATTTCAAAAGTTGTCTTCAAGCATTTTTAAATGTGTACCATTCTTTAAAATAATATCTAGCAATCTGCCATAAACAGACTTTTTCAGGGACTTACAGTTATTGGGTGACAAGGCTCTGCACATGTCTCCTAATTGTGCTCCTTTAAAGTCACCTTATATTATGAGCCTCTGATGAAGACTACAAGATCTTACCTGTTCGGAGGTTGGAGTCAGGTCTCAGGGAGGAGCCGCATGGGATGGGACTGCATGGGCTGAATCTTTCCGGAAAATCATTAGAGGAGGCAGGTTGTCCCGACCGCCCTCCCCTAATTTTTTGCAGATGGTGGCAGTCGGAATGATTAATTATGTCTAGGCAGCTTGGCGGGTTAGGGGATCTTTGGGGGTCTAAAATTGTGAGTCGGTTACAAAATGTGGGGCCATCAACTGGTATGGTGCTTCTCCCCCTGTTGGTGTCGGTAGTTGTCAGGGGGCCAGGCCCATGTGGAACTTGGGAAGCAGTAACTGTCCTTGAGCTGGTGGGGGTGCGGCTGGGGACATGGGAGCAGTTTTAGAGGTCTTATTTTGCCTGATGGGCACCCAAAGACCCCTTTTTGGATCCAACTGTCATTCAGATTATTTATTTGTATGTTATTTCGGTTATTATATTTGGTAACTGTTCATTTTTGGTATGGTCAATAAAGATCTGCTGTGGTCATTTAAATCCATGTTGAGCAGCCCGTGTGTTAATTGGCTTTTTTAACAGAGGGACGCAATTGATGAATCCATCAGTCAAGCAGCCATACTAACACATATTCCTCAGGCATTATCCAATTTAATTTATTTGGTCCAAAACATTGATTGCAGGTAATGGTGGAGTGAGTGCATATAGCCATGGAGTGGCTGATTAAGACCGGAGGAGATCAACAGCACTGAGGTGCATAAAACCATGACAACTGATGTAAACAGTACTTTAAACTCATATAGCCATTATAATCTTAGACACATAAAAAGTATACTCCGGAGGGTTTAGGCAAGTTTTAGCACCCCCAGAAAGTGTCAGGGCTTTGCCTTACCAGAACAGCCTGATGTAAAGGCAGAGCAGGCACTGAAAGCTTCAGCAGGCATCACTAGGTTTGTTAAACTGACCTGCTCACTTCAATAACACTATCAGATCATTGTAATTTGAGTTTTAGGTGTCCTTACAATAACCTATAAAGATTCGGATTTATACAAATTAATGTATAGACTGGGTCAAATGCTGGACCCTTTCCTTACCTTACCTGAACTTACTGGGTAAACACTAGTTTACCCAGTAAGTTCACATTCAGGACCTTATGCAAGTGTGTAATGATAGTTCTTACTAGAAGTTGTAGTTCTGCAACAGCTACAGGTCACAATACTGGCCCTAGCTTTTGAAAACCAGCCACTGTAAATGTTTTGGCATCCACTATCTAATGCTGGTCATACATTGGTTGAGTTTGACCAGTGTGTGGCCCATTCAGGACACCCCAGTCAACAAAGTCCATTTATCCATTGACTTTTTTTAAAACAGCCAGTCACTGTTTGGGTATTCTGACAGTGGCAAACCTGTACCCGTCAGAGACCAACGGGGGTAATTCCCTTATACATGTTGTTAGCATGGATGGGGAACAAGAAACAATGGGGTAATTCCATTATACATGTTGTTAGCATGGATGGGGGAACAAGAAACAACTAACTGTGTATGGTCACCTTTACTTTACAATGTCCTTGGCTGGTTCTGTGGAACATTTACAATTCTTTTATTTACCATTTTGTAATTCCAGCTATAAACATAATCAGTTTATTTATTATATGAATTATACTTTTTAATAAAATAGCTTCTTCAATTAAGCTGAGTTTCTGCGAATTACCTGGGAAATTAGAACCCAAAATAATTTGAGCAGACACTTCGGGGATATATGTTCAAGCAGTTTATATCCTTTTTATAACATTTCATCTGGATTAAAATGCTGTGCTAAATCTATTAAAAGACACCACTGAATTTGTTAAATATTTAATTACAGTACTATTGCCAATTTACTTGAGGTAATCTTGGTAATGTCAACAAAAAAAATAATACGATGCAAGATTTATTCACTTAGCAAAGTTATCTCTGAAACATGGTTATACCTAGGAATTTCCCACACAGGGGAGATGTAAGCACATGGCCAGGATATATTCTTCACATGTTGCTCCAGAGGTGGCAGCAGGTATGGGCTAGCTGAAAGATTGTGACTTTGACAGGTGATTGTCCTCTGTACACTTGGTTCTCAACTGGTGGGTCGTGACCATGTGTTCAGTGGGTCACCGTGTGCCTTTCATATTTCAAGGTAAGATGCCCATCTGCCTCCCCCTAGCGCAACACCGTCAGTTCTCGCGCCAAGCAGCCATTTAAAATCTGTTGCCCGGTGCCGAGTATCAGCTTGAGGTGGGATGGGGCTATGGCCGCGAGGAAGCTCCATCCAAAAGTGCATTGGTTACAGCTCCCACGCATGCCTTGTAGAGGTGCCTGGACCGGAGTGACATCCCATTCTGGTTCCCAGCACCTCTAGGGCATACAAGGGAGCTGTACAAGCAATGCACATATGGATGGAGCTCCATCACAGCACAGCAGCCCACACTGGACCCCAGGCTGAGGATAGACTTCAATTCTCATAAGGTAGGGAGACTGGGTGGACCTTAAAAAATGTTTTAATAAAATGTAAATATTTTGAAGTGTGTGTAAGAATATCTGTGAGTGTATGAGATTGTGTTTGTGGTTGTGTGTGTGTCTGTCTGTCAGTGTTTCTGAGGGCCTTGTCATACTAGTACACTAGTTAATCACACTAGTTAATCACATACTACCGTGCATTCTGGTATGGGAGGTGTGTTGTATTGCCATTCATTTTAATGGTACCCCAAACGCACATCCCACCCACAGTTCCTACGCCCGCACCGGAACACGCGGTAACCTAATGCTGTGCGTTCCATTGCAGTGCGACTTGGGTCACAACTTAATGGCCAAGGATAAATGTGGGTCATAAGGTTACACAGGTTGAGAACCACTGGTTTATTACACAACACTACTTTGTTGTGATACTTCTGCATTTCTAGTTTATGCTGCTGAATGTCAAAAAAAAAGAAACCAAGAGAGTGAAGAGTGCTTTTGTATTTATTTCAAGACTACAATTGTCATATAACTTTTTGTGTCACATAAAAATAAAATATTACATATACACCTTTTATATTTTTTAATTTCCAGTCATCAGATGGAGCGCTAGGGTCTTTTTTACATCTTTAATCTTCAAATGTATCTAAACCTAAAACTAAAAATGCATAAAATAGTAGTTTACCCTCTAGTCATTACGGCACGGCAATTCTTTGCTTATTTTCTTCAGCTTGCTTTTTTTTACCTGGTGATCCTGCCAGTTCCTTGATTTCCGTTCCTATGGTGACAGCGCTTCCTGATAGGCCCCTAAGCAGAAGCAACTTTGTCACCTATATATGTGTTTTTTTTCCTTTGTGTGCACACCCTAATGCAATAGGCTGCACACCCCTATGGCGTGGCATATCATAATATTTTTTTTCCTCACAGTGAAAATAATCTTACAAGTTTAAGGTTTTCAGACAAATACAAAAAATAAGGAGCCTGAAATAGTTATTGATTTGCAGTTTGGCAAAAGTGTTAGCTTTTCTTTCATGTAAAACATTTGCAGCCCTAGCACATCACTTTGCTCACTGGCAAATGCACTGACACAGTGCTGACTGAGGCATTTGGTAAGTCTAAGATTCAGGCCCACATTTTTAAAATAGATATGACAATGGCAGCAGTACATTGCTGAAATATAAAGAGATCCTATTTAAGATCAGCCTCTACCCTCTCCCACCCGTCTCTCTCTTACCACGTGACACCTAGCAGCCTACTACTGCATGCTGATGTTTTATTATCCGAGATCCCACTACCTTTACCTCTCATAATTGGTCGCTGCAGAACATGGAAGAGCTGTTTCCTGAGTCTGAGGGGATGCATCATAAGATCAGCCACTTATTCAATCAATGCACAGAGGAAATGAAAACCCATTAAATGATGGTGGTGCAGAGCAGTATTATTTGCAAGCATCCTCTTCAAGCTCTGATTTCACACGCATTACAGAGACCTTTTTCATCATAAGTCAACAGTTCTTATCACCTCTCCTTGACTGCTATGTAAAGTCATCTTACTGCAACTCCAGACAATGCACACTATGTTGACATGACAGTTCATGTAACAGTCCCAAAATCCATCCCACCATATGAGTGTGAGGTATGGCTAAATAAGGAGGCCCCTTGTATTTCAAAACAACAAGCACATCCAAAATCACAGACAGCAAAATGTTGACTCTTAAAAAGTTTCAAGATATGTAATGTAGTGCTTTCCTTTCCTTAACAGGCCCCCCACTGACTGTTCTATCTTCCAACTTTGCTGCACCACAGTAAACTTTCTTGGCTTAACAATCAGATATGTCAAATCACCCCTTTAATTTCTTGGAGATCATTCTTATAAATCTTTTGACCAGTTAACAGGGTTACTATACTTATGACCCCGGGAATTCTGATTGACTTGATGTACCTGGAAAGGACCAGCTCTGAATAGTGATTTGGTTCTAAAGCTGAGGCTGGCTTTACTACGATTGTAGGATTGTTTTCAAACAATTTATCTAGTTGTCTATGAATAGGAACATCAGATGTTGTATGCAATCTATACATATAAAAACAACATAAGCATCTCTACTGGTGAGAACAACAATCTACTAGTGCATACTGAATCTTTTTGTTCTGCCTAAGTTTTTTTTCTCGAACGTTACAGGGAAAGAATTTTACTATTTAATGCAGAAAAAAGAAAAATCACTGAACAGTCCCAGAGAACTTCTATAGAATATGATCGTATTGAATAATTGAAAGTGCTCATTATTACAAAGTTGTTAAAGTTCTTTCTATTGAACAATTTTTAACAATAAGTAAACGTGTATCCTTTCAATCAAATTATGTTCTATCATAAATAAAACACCTGAGATCCTCCAGAATGGTGATAATGCTGCAAGGCTTGCAATGAATTCACTGCAGCATTGGCCCCCTTAGTATTGCTATGGATGCTAAGGAGGAGGAATATCAGCACTGTTACTGCTAATAAGCCTTCTTATTTACAGAGCTGACCATGTAACCTAACTGAGTGCCCTTTACCGAAGGGAGTAATGCAGGATATCCTGCTAAATCCAATATCCCAACAAAGTGAGAATTTTGGAGGCCCCCATAATCATGTCATAGGGTCACATTAGAGGGTTCATTCAAGTGTAAGAACAGGTACCTTACAAAAAAAATAGGTCAACCAGAGACAGACTTTAATATTTACCTGGCAGCATTATAAGTAGCAATTCCAACGGTTCAATTGTTCCAACTGCTTGCAAATACCGATTTTTTTATGACAGCCCTATGTCTTGGCAGTCTTTTGATACTTTACATTATATTTTGTTTAGAGCCTTTGGGTCATATTCCCTCAATAACAATCTCCTGATAATGGCTGTTGGGACTTAATATTTGTGAACTTTTTTTGAGTGTAAATTTAACTCTATGATGTTAAATGTAATGCTGACATTTACCTGAAATGAAACAAAATATAAGGAAGGTGAATATTAAATACTTCCTCTATTAACCATGCCATGCTACTTTCTACAGCAAAAGCGCTGAGTTCACTGCAATTGAAATTTAAAATACAGCCATATATTATTTTTTTCCTTCTTGATATGGAATAGTTAACCTGAATTTCTAGTGCTTTCAATTTATTTCTAATGATATGTGTGTAACGGAAATGATCTTGTGATTATAAACTTCAATTACTTATTTTCAAGTAATTTGAAGTTTAATTAAGCCAGCCATATTTTTTGCCATCTTTTCAGAGGTCAGTTAGATACAAAGCCGCTACACTCCCAAGGGACATACTTGAGCAGTAGTTACACATTTGTGGTGTGTTTAAAAGGTTAGTAAATCAACCCCATTGTCTTGGGCAATTGTTTCTGATTAACTGATTCATTACCAGATATATCAATAGCAAAACATGAGAAGAATTGGGAATACAAAGGCAGGGAGGGAGCGATAATATGTAGATAAGTACAGATAAAGTGAGGGGCAAGTTTGCGGGGGGGGTGTAATTTTGAGGTGGACATTCCTAATGGTGGCACCACACCTTTTTGTCTTCGTATCAACCACAGACAGACAGTTTGAGAGGGGCAATTCCTTTGTGCCTTTGTTGATTTCCTCCATGATGAGTGGGTTCCACTACTCTCTTGGGCAGGATTTGTCCTGATTCCCATTCTGAGAGTTCTTTCTTTGGGGTTTTGTGAAGCACCCTTTGGTTTTAAGTCTCCACTTCACTGACCTGGCACAAGGCCTTTCAAATCTGAAGGTGAATTGGACCCCCCCTAATTGCTGTAATGTGAGTGGGCAGACCATGATAAAGACAATAACAAGTGCCAGTACAGAAGGGAGAAAAACTAGGGGAATTAATTGCCCCATATCCAGAAAGTGGTCTACATCCACCTACAAGCCGTAGCTATGCTAGTTTGAATGCACAGTCAGCATGAAATCCTTGTGTCACATTGGATGTTGTGGAGGCTACTAATTTACCAAGGCAGTAATGGTGTCATATGTACAGTTTGCTTTTCAATCACATAGCATCTGCTCAGGGGCGTAACTAGAAACCACAGGGCCCCATAGCAAAAGTTTGATGGGGCCCCATTCCCCAAAAAAATGCAATTGAAACCCCCCCTTCCCCCAATGTTGCCACCCCAAAACGCTTATATGTGCTGCATACAGTTTCTAATAAATCTCAAAGGAAATATTACATTTTTTTTTTAAGTGGAACCCTTAGAGCAGTAACGTCATCCTACCGGAGTCCATAGCAATAAGGCATTGTTGGTCCTAAAAGAGTTACTGCCTATGAGCTGTGCCGACAGGCACATTTGCCAGACTTGAAATAAAGATTAAAATAAGTATTTTCACTGAGATTTTTTAGAAACTATGCAGCAAATATATATGGTATAAAATTAATTTCAGTACAGCGTTGTATGATAAATGTCAGTCAAAGTACCGCAGCGCTGAATACTGAAAAATGGCCTGGCCAGGAAGGGGGTGTAAACACGCCGATCAAGTGGTTAACGACCTCCGGGCCGGACGTAGTAAAAAAACAGCCAGACGGGAGCTCTCTAGATCTGAGCGGGCGTCTTTAGACGTCCGCTCAGACACGCGCGCGAGCGGGAAATGACCGATATTTAAAAATAGGCAGCGATGCCTGTTACCATACAAGCGGTCCGCCGGCTGTAGAGTCGGCGGATCGCGTGTATGGGGTGCTGATCGGTCCCCCTCCGCACCCCCCCCGCCGTTGTTCCGATGATCCTGGGCTCCGCTGTGCCCGGTGCGAGCCTGGGATCAGCATGTCACCTGTGTCACAGGGGATCAAAGGGAGCTCGTCACACGAGCTCCCTCCGGTCCCCTCTCCTCTGCAAGAATGCGGAAGTGTTGTATAATACATCACTTCCGCATTCTTGTGTCACTCTCCAGCTTCAGAAGCTGGAAAGAAGCTGATGGAGCAGATCTGTGCTTCATCAGCTTCTTCAGGGGGTCCTAGGTGACATTAGGGGTCTTGGAGACCCCTGATGTCTCCATAAAGAGGACCTGTCACATATTTTGCCATCACATATAGGGGTTTCTTAGCCCCTATATGTAGTAGTATTGATAGCAATAAAGTTTAGTTAGTGGGGGGAAAAAAAGAAGAGGAAAAAAAATTTAAGTCCCCCCCCCCCAAATTTAAAGTTACACATAAAAAACAATTTTTTTTTAAAGTTCCCACCCATACATACACGCATGCAAACATGCGTCGGGGGCGCATACGTGCGCCGCGAACGTCGGAGTGAGAGCAATTATTCTAGGGCCATCAATCACTGAAAACACTAAACTGATGAGCGGTAAAAGCTTTTAAAGTGTCACCTATGGTCAATTTTAGGTATGGTAGTTTTCTACGATTTCGCGGGTGTGCGCAATTTTAAAGCTTGACATGTTTGGTGTCTATTTACCCGACGTGACCCCGACTTTTATATTTTACCAAAAAACTGGGTAATAAATGTTTCCTAACATAATGTAAAATAAAAACTTTTTTTCTCAAAATTTTCTGTGATTTTTCTTAATTATAGTAAAATATAAAAACCCCAGTGGTGTTTAAATACAACCAAAAGAAAGCTCTATCTGTCCCCAAAAAATGGTATAAAATTAATTTCAGTACAGCGTTGCATGACGGAATAAACGTCAGTCAAAGTACCGCAGCGCTGAATACTGAAAAATGGCCTGGCCAGGAAGGGGGTCTAAACACCTGGTCTTGAAGTGGTTAAAGGTGTGCATTGTGCACCTTTCCCCAGGTCCCAGCATAAAATAATTAATGGCAAGTGCCCTACTCCCCCCAATTCAATAACTGTATGTGTTGTGCAGAAATCAGCCCTCCCCTTCCCAGCAGAAAGTAATTAGTGGCAGGTTGTCACTGAGGCCTGGTTCACATCTTGGCGGTCCGGGATCACGCATCCTGAAACCGCACGCGGTTGTGTGCCGTACTTTTTTGATGAGCGACCTGTGTTTTTTGCGACTGTGCGGAGTGCTAGCCACGATTGGGGTGCCATTAGAAATTGTCACCGCAAGCACAGTTTGCATTTGTGTGCGATTCCGGGATCGCCGCGAGACCTTGGTTCACTCAGATGTGAATGGGGCCTAACTACTGTAAGCTGGAGATGGGGGGGGGGGGGGCGGGGTTTTGTG
>NW_017306361.1:885879-901536 GCF_000935625.1 Nanorana parkeri | reverse complement strand
GCTTCCACACACCTTACGATCATAGTACGATCGCGGGATTTCCCGCGATTATCGTACGATAATCGTAAGGTGTGTGGGGACCCTAAGGCTTGGAAGTATAATGGTTAACAATGCTGCCACCAATAAAGCTGGGGAAAGGTGGGGTGAAATATAACCCTTCTCCACAGCTTCTTTGGTGGCTGCAGTGATAATTATACCACCACCCCATGTTTAAGTGAACATATGCATTGTATACAAGCAATGTACTCAGCGGGACACTGAACTGCCTTATCACTGAAACATTAATCACCCTCCAGGTCGGGTCACATAACTTCTTGCAGCTGCCCGATGTGATAGAGAGCACACAGAGTGCGGATCAGCCCTGCTCACCTCAGTATGCTGTTTACATACGTGAAGGAGGAATGTCCAGGAGGCGTCCATGAACATCATGTCATTCCTTTTAATATGCCCCCTTCTAAAGAGCTGAGATTGGGAGCACTATCCAACTCACGCTGACAGGAAGGAGGGGAGGGGTCAAGCACTCGGAGATGCTCTGTATTACTGGGTCGGAAGATGGCCAAAGAAACGTTTGTAAAAGTTCTCATCCTCACCGGGCCCCCCTCTGCTCGGGCCCCCTAGCGGCCGCGTGGGTTGCTCTGGCGGTAGTTCCGCCACTGCATCTGCTATAACGCAATCTTTACTTGGTGTCTTGTGGAAGCAAAGCGCACTATTGAAAAGAAGTTCATTTTGCAAAGCTTGCCATTGTACTAATAGTTTTATTATTATTTTTTTTAAACAAAGCATTTAACATTATTGAAGCTGAATATCACTTTCTGCTTGGGATATTGTTGTGCTTAGTAAAAAAGACAGCAAGGACACCTAGGATCGCGGATGTGAAGCTCCGGAGGATTACTACGTTCTGGTGGTTACTGTCAAAGTGTAGTTCATTTTTAACACTAGGTTTAAGTACACAATAATTTTAATGTGAACCTGTGTTTAGTCACCGTAAGTGAAGAAAGGAAGCCGCATGTCCAGGCTTTTCCTGTTCCTGCTTGACAGTGCTTGTTCAAGCACCAGTTTGTAAAGTATGCTCCTCCATACATGGAAATACTGGGTATTTTCATTGTTCTCAGCAGCTGAATGGAGCAGGGGGAATTTTGGAAAGATGATTATGTCCTTCTGAACAAGGAACATGTACAGAAAAACTCTTGTTTTGTCCTGCACGGGCAAAACACAGGTTTACTTTAAGCATAATATTATACCTTTTATTTTACTTAACTGTAGATATGGGATTTATTATCTGAAATAATTGGAACATGGATATTTCTATAATAGATAAGGAATAATAATATATATGGAGCATGCTGCACCGCATAACATATTTTACTTTGCATGTAAAAATAAACCTAATTTTCCTCAATATTAAAGTGTTTAGAAGCACCTGAAATCATAAATCTGGGTGAGCATGGCCGTGCATGGAAAATGTGTGCAGAAAACAACAAAAGCTAATAAAAGCTGTATCCTGTATTTGGTAGACTCCAGGATAAATGATTTTCACAAAAGACATTACGTAGCTTGTACACCAACATTTACTACTACAAAAGATATTATAATTAAAGTAGATGTAATCCCTAGCCAGATGACATTTAGCTTGCTAATGCACTGTGCATCACAAACAATAGCAATTTTGTTGTAATAAAATACTTGCTTTTACCTTTCTTCATCCTTTGCAGTATGTCAGTACTACTCATCTCTTGCAGCCTCTTTGCTGCACTTACTTTCTACTAGGGATGACCTATGGGTTCAGGTCGAACATGAGTCCAACTCTAACCTAAGTCATTTGCAGTTTGAGAAAAAGGCAATCAAATGTGCCCCCCATGGCAATCAATTACCAATAATCATGTCCCCCCTTAATCGTCTCACATCTAGAGTGAAATGGTTTAAATTTAGCAACCTTGTCTCATAGCTTTGGTCCTCCAGCCCCTTAATTAGTTTTGTTGTCCTTCCCTGGATTCTCTCCAGTTCAAGGACATCCTTTCTGTGGATTGATGACCAGAATTGAACTGCATACTCCAAATGAGGCTGAACTAGTGTTCTGTAAAGTGTCAAAATTATTGCTTTGTCTTTAGAGTACATTCCCGTTTTAATGCTTGACAGTACTGTGCTATCTTTGTTTGCTGCTGCCTGGCATTGCATGCTATTGTTCAATCTGTAGTCGACTATGACCCCTAAATCTTTTTCCATTTCTGACTTCCCTAGTAAAGTTCCCATTAATGTGTATTCTGCATGCCTGTTCTTAACCCCAAAATGTATTACTTTACATTTTCAACATTAAACCTCATCTGCCACATAGTTGCCCACTCCGCTATTTTATCCAGGACCTCATGTAATGTTATAATGCCTAAACTCTTGTGTATTACCCTCCCAATTTTAGTATTAACTGCAAACACAGAAACATGGCTGTTAACACCTTCCCCAATATCATTTATAAACAGGTTAAATAGTATTGGGCCTAGCATAGAACCCTGGGGCATGCCACTCATGACCTTAGACCAATTTGAAAAAGAGCCATTTACCGATACTCTCTGAACACATTCCTGTAGCCAGTTCTCTATCCATGTACCCATCCATGTATCCATGTACACCATTAATCTATTCGCATAGATTGTAACTTGTGTATTAAGCTTTTCTGTGGTACCATGTAAATCCAGATATACTATGTCCACTGGCTTTCTTCCATTTAGGTTTTCACTCATTTCCTTATAGAATGTTAGTAGGTTGGTCTGACAAGAACGGTCCTTCATAAATCCATGCTGATTTTCACTTATTATACCATTGCCACCAACAAAGTCCATGAAATAGTGCTTTATCATTCCCTCAAACAATCTGCATACTTTTAAAGTTAAAATGACTGGCCTATAGTTCCCTGGTTGGCATCTTGAAACTTTTTTTAATATTGATACTACTGTTGTTGTACGCAATCAGTTGGTACCCTTCCAGTCAGTATGGAATCCTTGAAAATGAGGAGTAATGGTCTCACTATAACCTGGCTGAGCTCTTTAAGTACCCTTGGGGGCAGGTTATCTGGTCCTGATGATTTATTCACATTAAGTTTCTCTAGTCTTTGTTGAACCTTGGCTACCATCAACCACTACAGTATATTATTGCACTAAGCTACTCACATTTTTATTATATCCATTAAACCCATCTTTTTCTCCAGTGTATACCGAGGAGAAAAATGAATTTAATACCTCAGCCTTCTCCCTGTCTTTTGTGATTAATCTCCCGTTCTCATCTTTTATTGGGCCTGCCTGCTCTTTTCTTACTTTTTTTTACTGTTTATATATTGAAAGCATTTTTTGGGGTCTCCTTACTGGCTGTGGCAATATGTTTTTTGTAATCTATTTTAGCTGCCCTGATTGTGAACGTTTACATCTCCTACTGCATTCCTTGTAGCTCCGGAATGCCAATGCAGTCCCCTCCATCTTCTATTTTTTAAATGCATGCTTTGTCTCATTGATCTATTGTGAGGCTGCTGATATACTACTATACAGTACTACTGCTGAAAACTGCTATATTAACAGTCAGTTTCCCCAACATTCAGTGTTTGTTGGAGAGACCTGTAGCACATAGGGAGATTTTACACATCCTTTGCAAGGAGAGTTGGTTGCTACTATGCTATATAGTTCTGTTGGGAAGGGCTATACCCAGTGCTGTATTGTGCTACATTACTGTGAATTGTAATGTGGTGAGCTACTATTATTTTTTACACCCCACTGTCCCAACAATCCTTTCTAGAAATATTGCTGTTTAGCTACTCCCCTCCTGAAGTTTATTGTTTATTTCACATTTTCATACTTCTTTTTAACCTTCAGCTAGGTTAAAGCACCCCCCTCCAAAGAAAAGGGCCTGGGGTTTATTATTTTAGAGTTGGGGTTTAGTGTTGTAGGTTTCTTTTTGTGGGAGAAATATTTTATTTTAATATCCTTCGCTAGGGGCCTTTTTGTGGGGTTTGTGCCATTTTTTTGTAGAACATCATCACATGCTCATGTGGTGCAGTTTAGTTCACTAAATCACCACATTGTTCAGTGCACCAAAGTACCAACTCCCAACTCCTACATTTCTTTATTGCTGTAGCTGCCAATAAGGTAGGCAAGCCCCTGTATTCTAAAGGGAGAGGCAGAGATTCTGCATCTGCAAATTAAAACATGCACATACATCATATGAATTAACACTTTAAAGTGAGCAATGAAGCTCATGGATTATTGGATGTCCATGTTGGACACATTTGATTGCACAGTATGCTCTAAATGTTATTTTATGATAAAACTAGTCTGGTCTGTCCCTTTGAAAAAAGGGCCCTATTAAAGATGCTTTCATTGTGTTTATGGAGTCAGTACAACATTTCTGGCTTTTTGTTTCTGAGAAATAATACACTGTAAATTTGATTTCTTGAAACCTGGCTTATCATCTCCCAGCCTTATACATCTTATAAAAATGCTTGCATATTGGAAATATGGTCAGTACAATACTTCTGGCTTTTGGATGTGAAATAATACACTCTATATTTTCATGCTGCCTAGTGTCACCCTGAAAAAGTGGCCTAGTAAAAGTGTTTAAATAGTTTGCATTGAGTACACAATATTTCTGTCTCTAAACTTAATTTGTTTAATTAAAACCTGCCTCATCTTCCCTTGTAAATTGCGGCCTGGTGAAAGGGCTTACATGTGCATGGAATCAGTACAATATTGTTGGCATTTTTCTGTGAAATAGTTCACTCCAATTAGTTCACTCCAGTCATTTCTTGATTAAAACCTTCCTGGTGTCTCCTTGTTAAACTGTGGCCTAGTGCAAGTATTGAAATATTTGGCATTGAGCCATTACAATATTTCTAACATTTTTCTGTGAAATAATTAAAAATTATACATTTTCATTTTGATTTCTTTCTTAAAATCTGCCTATTGCAATCCTGTTAAACTGCGGCTTAGTAAAATCTGCTAACATAGTGTGCATGGCGTAAGTACTATTTCTAGCTTTTTTTATGTGAAATAATATACTATAATTACTATTTAATGATAAAAACTGGCTTGTTTCTTTTTTCCTTTTAAATTACTATCCAATCATTCTGCTTACAGACTCTCATGTCAGTATTGTCTCTGAAATATGACAGTCTGATTTCTTTTTCAGGATAAAAACTGTTTCTCTGGAAAATGAGGTTGTGTTTTTGAAGATTTTCTTGTGGACTTTGTTTTGACATTTTATTTAATCTAACTTAAGACAGTACAGTGTGGGACTGTTAAAAAAGAAATTCACAAGCTATACTGTACTGTGTTTTGCTACTAACCAATTGATATGAAGTTGAGGGCTTTAAATTTAATTTTTTTAAGAGTCAGCTTTTCTATAGCTTTCCAATTTTCTGTTTTGGCTGCTACTTCTACTGGTCAATTCAGGCCTATTACGGCTGTATAAAGAAATCATGTGTTGCAGCCAAAACTACCTTTAAAACACTTTTTGTTTCAAGTTGAAATACATCTGTTTAGGGTGCTGTTGCTGTATTTAAGCCAAGCTAAATGTAAAATTACAAAAATGAATTCCACTTTAAAAATATGTGATGCCAGAATACACAGACACAGTGGGGCCCAAGGCGTCTGCACTGGATCAGAGACCAGCACCATCTCAGGAAGGACTTTGGAAAACGAGTGGAAGGGAGATGCTATTCGGATCAAAAGGCATCAGATAAGGTAAGTAAGTAGTATTGGGGGGGGGGATTGTAACTTTAATGTCACTTTAACGTGTGTTTAAACAGCCCATTGTAGTCAATACTGGAAAAAAAAATTGATAAGGCAACTATGCAGGCGCAGATTAGGAGACAGGTACAGAGCGTTAATGTCCTATAACAGGATGTATTTGATTTAAATTGCATTTTTAAAATGATTGGAAACGACTACTGAAATTACATTTTCTTGATAAAACTTATATTAGATTTTAGTGATTGCTTTTTCGTATGATTTAAGTTGTAAACTGCACATTCTGATTCAGACTAACTCAGCTTACGAAGCATGTTCTTTCTTGTGTTTTGCTTCTACATTCACTTCTGTAACAGAACAGATGGTACCGTGTTACCTTGAATTCAGGTCATATAAGACACTGACAGAACACTGGATAGTCAAATAAAGTCTATTCCATATTATCAGTAGATTCTCCATTAAAGGGTCACCTTAGTCAAAACAAAACTGAAAATATACTCTAACTTGGATGGAGAGTACTGCTTGACTGCTCAGTATTTCAGGTTTTTTTATCCAGGCATTGCTGCAGCAGTCCACCCACTCCCTTTTGTAGCTAATGTGGTGATCATGGAGCATACCTACATAAGATTCTGGCACACCCACCGTTAACTCTCACATATTGAAAGCCTTAAAGTGTATTTCCACTTTCGCAGCAAAATTGGGATAACATCTATTTATATTTGTTACATGTTCTTATTCACATAGCAGAAGCTAAAAAAAACAAAAAAAAAACAGTTAAAATAGTTGTTACTTGGGTTAGGGTTTTGAGGGTTAAAATATATTTGTTCAGTATGCTGTATGAATAGGAACACATGACGAACACATGGGGGGTCCTAAATTTAACAACAAAGGTGGAAATACACTTGAAGTATGATGTTTCCCACAGCCAAACTTGCCTTTGAAATTTGAATCTGATTGGTGATGTGGGAAGCAGACGTTATATAGCAGAGGATCCAGGAGTCTCACTCAAACTAACCCTTTTAAATAGTCTGTGAAAAATTGGGTGAACTGGATAACCAGGTAAATTTAGATGAATTCCTGATTTTAGCACAGTTGCATTGTATAACTGATAGCAACTTTCAGCAGCTGTACTCAAATTAATCAGAAGAAAAGGTTCAATTAAAAATTTGCTACTAGATTTCCAATATGTCCTCCAGGCTTTGTACATTTTAGTGGCATTACCATGAGACTCATCAGTAAACTTGCTACTGCAAAACAACATTTTGCAAAGGTTGATATAGATGTAAGGCTGATATGGATGTTGCAGGATATTAATTTGTTGCAGGATTTTCAATTTGTTTCTTTTGGCATTCTCATGATCTCCTTTTCCGGTTTACTAAAATGTTTTTAGTGTTTTCAAGTCTTATCTTGGCATAGGCATAGATGGTTGAGTACTACGAATTTTGGCATGGTGTTAGTAGAAGATGAGAAGCCCCTTATGAAAATAGTATTTTGTGTGGAGTAGCATCTGGAGAACATGACATTGTTACATATTCCAACATTACAAAACTACAATTTCTCCTTTTCATATGCTTTGCAATTTCCTTTTTGTATATAACCTACTCAGGATCAAAACCTAATTGCGGAACTCAGGAAAAAACAAACTAAGAGCTGCTTGGGATAATATGCATTGACTTGCTTATTGCAAGACTGTCACCCAGCAACTGAAAAGAATATAACACACCTTATTGCACATAAAGAGAAGTAGCTTAAATAGCAAACAGCTCACAGCTAATCTACCTTCATCAATTACTGAAGTATACAATAAAGTGGAAAAAAGGGCATAGCAACCACATTAGAATACTTACTCCATGTTCAGGGGCACCAAGCAAGCACAATTGCCATTTGTATCCTTTAGACAAATTATATGTTACCTAAATATTAATAATAATAATTAGATGACATGAAACCTTTACTCTACTAAAGTCAGCATCTTTCAATGTAAAGGTGTCTGATATACAGATGTATAGTTTGTAAATGAAGAATTGCCACAAACTTCTGTCTCAGACAAGAATTGCTTCAAACAGTATGTGCAGCCTATTAGGTTCCCCCTTTCCTTCCCCAAAGTAATTTGAGAGACTTAAAGCAGAAAAGCATTACATATGCAGTTATTAAAGTAGTATTAAACTCTAAATCTTTTTTTTTTTCAATAATGAATGCAAACAAATATACATTGCCCAGCAAAGTATTTCTTTACACATTTGCGCAACACATACAGTCATCGTGTTTCTGAACAGCAGGCTACAATTCAACTTCCCTTAACTTCCTGTTCAGCTCAAGATCTGAAGGGAGAGCACAGTCCCCACCCAGGTGTCCATCAATTCACTTGCAGAAGGGAGAAGGAGGGAGGAATGAGGGAAGGAAAGAAGGAGGAGAAGGGAACAGGGGGCTTGCCCTGCCATGTCTGTGTGTTTGTGGAGACACACACAGCTTACTAGCACACACACGTGGGCTCCATAGGACCCTGCAAGAGAAAGGAGCCGCCTTAAAACAGTCTATCAGGGCCAGTGCTCAGAGGACCAGCTGATTCTGCAGGAAGTAAACATTTTAAAATATCACGAAGCAGCATCCATTGTAAGTGATTTAATCAGCATTTGAAATATCTTAAAAACATTTTAACTTTAAATATTGTAACACATCTTACACTGTAAAAGCAAACTCTTCTAAAAATACACCCTTAAAAAATTACTATTTATCTTGTTGTTATGTTGATCCTCCCTCTTCCTCATTAACCTGGTATAAATACCGTATGTAGCAAGTAGCGTGAGTGAAGTTAGAAAAAGCAAATAATCACTAGCCCACACAAATGCCATCAAAGAGCCACCAGAGTGGAAATTGTCACTTTTCTCCTCACAGGAAATGTCTAGCGGTGTGTTTGTTGTGTGTGTATAATCAGTCCTGTGTGCAGGAAAATAGTCTGCAACAGGAGAACTGGAGTCTCTTTTCTGGCACAATTTCTGCAAAGCTTTAGTCACTGCTGAGCTTTCACATGCTTTTTCCACTCAACTCTTTTATCATAATTGGATCTCCATCTTTTTTCGGAATGAGATTTAGGTGTGGGGCGCATTTCTTAAAGTTTGAAAATGGAGAACTTTTAGCTGAAAACTACATAGGTTTACTCCCAGATTTATGAATCAACCTCATAATGCAGTGCATGGTCAGCTGAGTCACAAGAGCCAATAATTTGAAGGCAAGGCTAATCCATTCCCCTTTCTATAAAAGGGTGGACTCATAGCAGCCATATTGCCAGTGTTTGCTGGAGCTGTTAGGGAGAGATGATAATTCTGTGTAGGGGGAGTTTTATTTTTTTAATTTTCACTTTGGTACATGTCCCCCATGGCAGTGCCCAGTTTCCCACACCTTTTATTTGACAGTAGCTTGTGTATTATCCCTACAGATGGCCAAAACTAAATAACAACATTTACCCCTAATACACTTCAATGGGGTTTGGTATAAAGTTTGCGAACTTCAAGTAAGATCTCCCAAGCAGATTTACTCATCCTTAATTAATGTTATCATCATTAAAGCTGAACTCTGGGCACAAAAACATCAATTAAATATATTCCTCAATAGCCACAAAGGAAGTAAATAATTTTTGTGTGCACCAAATGCCTTTAAAAACCCACTTATTACCTTGTTAAAGAAGCAAAGACATCATCACTGTGTTGTACATAGTCAGTGTAGAGAGCAAAGCTATGGGAGGGACCCAACAGATCCAACTACTATAGGATGCCTGCAGAAAATTACAGGTGGTGGCAGAAACAAGACCAGTCACCCTGCACAAGGTGAGAGAGCAGCAGTGACTGATCTCAACACAGGAAGCTCACACAGGATTACAGCACAGATCTGGAAGAAATACACAAAGCACACTATGATTTAAGTAGGAATACACATGCCTATGTGTTTAGACAATATTTGCTTATCCCAGAGGCCAACTTTAAAGTCTAGGTGCAAAGGCAACAAAGATTGGAAGACCAATGAAACAGTCAACAGTATATTTCTGTCAGATTTGATGGAGATACCTATTTACAAACATCTGGTAATCCTCACCCTAAGGGGAGGCGAAGGCCCCTTGTCATTTGTCAGTCACAGTCAGTCTGCTGTAATCAACTATTCTCACATTACAGATTGTCAGCTTTTTTACATGGCTTGCCACATACAAACTGAAAGACTGACAGGTGACAGACTGAGAATGTTAGCGTTGAGTTGAGTAGATTGAGAGCGAGTAAGATAAAAGTAGGACATTTTAGAGAACTTCAGCCTATGTGTGCCCAGAAACCTTTTTACCACTAAAAGGTTTTTGATAGTAGTTGTGTACTGCTATCTCATGTAATCAGACAAGTGGATTATAATGGGGAATATTACACTGTAATGTTCCCTATTATAATCTATTTCTCTGATTAAATGATTACAGGTAGGCATGTGATCTATCAAAGTTTGAGACTACGTTAGAATGTGTGACCAGTGACGTGGTCACACATTTTGATGTAACCTCGCCCAGCTTTTCGGCGGTGGAATAGGTGAAGAATTCCAACGCTTTCTCCGCTGTACCAGGGCAGATCGGCATCGCAAATCGCATGTGCAGGAGAACCAATCTGCCCTGAAACAGCTGATCGGTCCTGAAATGTCACTTCTATCTGACTTTGTGAGTGCGGTGGTATGTGAGATCGCAGTCGGAGAGAAGTGACATTTCAGGACCGATCAGCTGTTTTAGGGTAGATCTGTTCTGCTGCACATGCGATTTGCGATGCTTATCTGCCCTGGAACAGCTGGGAAAGCGCTTGAATGCTTCACCTATTGGCGGTCACACATTCCACCGCGAAAAACTGGGCGGGATTACGTTAAAACGTGTGACCATGCCACCGGTCACACATTCTAACGTAGTCACAACCTTTGATAGAACACTGCCATCAGGGGGGTATGGCCGGTACCCATGTGAGGGGTCTGGGGGCCTCTTACATGGGTATCAACTGTACCGGGGAGGCATGGCAGAGGTGACAGGTGAGGGGGTGGAGGAGGCCGTGCCACAACAGCAGCAGGTAAGAAGAGTTGGGAGGAGGTACAGGGAAAGGGATCCCGATGACCAGATCAGACCACCTGGGACCCTGCAGAGCCCACCATAGAGAGTCTAAGGTGGCTATGCAGGATCAATGGTGTTTTCTGCAAGGTCTCTGGTAAGTCCAGCACGGTACTGCATACCCGGGGCACTTTGGTTATTAGGTCAGCCACTGCATCAGACACAGACCCAAATGACCATGGCATATCTATCTATCTGTCCATCTGTCAACCTTAGCTCAACCCCACATAATGTCTCTCTGCAATAAGTGTTTTTACAAAGGTTAAAGCAGTACCATTCTCAGTAGCCCCATAGTATCTTAATTCTTGGATAAAACTGTAAAGCATGACTGCTATCATATGCCTCACTGCTCCACTGAAGAAAGATAGTCAAATATATTGCTACTGACTTTATATAGATGCCATTTGCTGCTGGAAATGTATCCTGTCTATTGTAAAACTTTTTAAAAGTGTTGGCAATTATACCCTTCCTTTGCAGGCTATTAAAGTTCGAGACTGCCCTTCTTGCAAACAAAGCCCTTCAATGCTGATGAGAGAACCATATTTCTTCTAGTTTTAAGTCTATCAAAGAATGCTAAAGAGACTCAACCTTTAATAACGTGAACTAAGAAACTCTTAGAGCGGGTCAGGCATGTCAGATTCACAACACCGTGACCCCATTACCATGTCTGTAGACCGTTCCCAGAAATCATAAAGGCCTACAACAGAGGCGCTCCTATTACAAGGCTAGTATGATACAAATCCCAACACTGCTGCTGGAAAGAAGGCATTATGAGGCTGCCAGGCACACCGCGGGAAATGCCAAAGATGTTAGTTATGTATGAAGACACAATGAAAAGAGGGATACAGAAGGTAGAGCAAACATACTGAAAATTCACTGCTCCTATGAACACGGCATTACCATGGAAGCTTATCTGTTTGTAGGATTAAACTTTTGCAATAACATTTATTCTGGAGCATCTTATGGAAACTTCTTACAATAGCTATTGTAAGGAAACTTAATCAAAGGTTTATACAGCAAAAAGGAGAGAAAATAAGCTTTGGAGGTTGTTGTGCTTAGCTCTATATGATGTTAGTCTTTTGCAGTTCTGACATCCATTCAGAGAGCACACATACGGAAAAGGTAACTGCAAAAATAAAATGACTGAATTGAAAAAAAACAGTTCAAGAAAAGATGCAGTTTCTGTGTTTATTCAGAATCTATTTGAACTGCTTGGAAACTTCAAGCTGTTAAAGTAAATTTGAAGTAAAAAGGTTTTTAAGCTATTTTAAATGCTGATTACATCACTAATAATGGATGCTGTTCCTTAAACTTTAGTTTTAGTATTGCTCCTTTTCCTTGCAAGGTCCTATAGAGCTAACCTGTGTGTGGTAGTAAGCTGTGTGTGTCTCCACAAACACCCAAGCACAGCAATGCAAGACACTCCTCGGTTCCTCCTCCTTCCTCCAAGCTAGTAGATGGACAGCTGCTGGAACTGTTCTGTCCCTGGTGTTCTTGTACTGGACAGGAAGTTAGGGGAAGCTGAGCTGAGAGAGTTGAAACCAACTGTTTGGAAACATGATGACTGTTGTTCTTAGGCTAAATTTTTAAGAAATACTTTGCTGGGTGATGTATATGTGTTTGATCTGGATTCAATATTGAAAAAATAATTTCAGAGTTTAATACTACATTAAGCTTTTGTTTTTTGTTTTGGATGGAAAACCCCTGCCAGGTTTTCACTGCCTTCTGTGTCCACACAGAGGAAATTCACTCTCTCTATTTGTCATGGTGACCATGGTCCCCAGAAAATGACAGAGTGTGATAGAAAAAACTAAATTGAACAGTTGGGACCTGAGAAGAAAAAGTCCTCTTGGGCACACTTGTAGCATTGACAGATCTCTATGAAGGAATGTGTCCTTTACTTTGGAGAGACCTCCTTGCACTGTTTCTACTTGTCTCTGGGACAGGAAGTGAAGGGAAATCTTCCCAACCATGCAAACAAACAAAAAAAATCACAGGGGTTTTAACCAGTAACTGTTTTAACCAAAACTAAAAAAAAATGTTTTAGCTTTCATATTCTTTTATCCCATTTTTATAATTTTTTTTACATTTATGACATTTTTTTATCCCTTTTTAAATTGTATAATTCTCTGTAGACCAGCTGAATGTCAGTTGCACTAGTAAAATAAAAAGATTAGCAGATGTATGCTGCAGTTTTAACCATGTCCTATTACATGAACTGGGGTTTTTGAACAGTAAACAAAAGATCAGACAGAGTTTAAATATATGCAGATTGAATATGAATAACTGACTAAATATTATTTTTATAAAAAATAAATTTATAATAAAGCATGCTACATTTTCTGCTAAAATAATGAGCTATGGCCCTGGTTCATCAATCAATTATTTTTGCATGTCGTTTTTAATGCCTTAAAGAAGACTTAAAGAGGAACTCCAGGATGGTGAAAAATTAACCCTTTCAGTGGGGCTACCCCTCAACACAATATAATTCTCATTTGTTTGTACAAAACATAAGACGAGGCTGTGTCTAGTAAACAGATATCAATGTGTCAAGTCTTAAATCTAGGTGCGCCAATAGAACGGTAAAAAAATTATAGCAACCAGAATTATTAATAAGCAGCAATTTAAATGCTTTTTAAGGCCATCAGTTTAGAGTTAACTGTAAATGAGGGACCTAGAATTATTTTTCTCAATCCAAAGTTGCCTATGTTTATATCTGTGGCCATTTTTTGGTGGCTATTTTTATTTATTTTATTTTATTTCTTTTTTTTTTCAGAAATACATTTTTATTGAATTTTTACAAAGACCAAAGAACGTGGGTACAATAACAGAAACAAAAAGGTGTACATACAGCACAAAGACCTGTGGTCCCATCAAACAGATACATAGCGCGTCCGGGCCTTAGGGCATAGAATGCACATATGGTATAGGCAGTTATGCAGTTATGCAATCCCTGAGCTGAACATAATATATAAATCGTCACGAACCGAGCGAGCCAGCAAACGCCCGCTTTTATCGCCATGTTCGTAAAAGGTGCTGCGCACCCGATCCCTATGAGAGAGATATTTAGTGTCTAACAATCTCTGAATTTCCAGCCTTACCCTGGTCAAATCCTGCAGCATTGTGGGGGATGGAGCCTTTTTATGCGCAGTTTCCAGTGAAGTAAGGTCGGGCAACAGATTTGACAGGTTAAACCCCCGTTCCCACTTCAGTTCAGTTGACTCTGCCCAACAGGAATGTGGCGGGCTAGTTCCTCAAGTGGGGGAAGAAACATCCCAATGTACGTACAACAGGGCAGAACTCGGGTTAGCTGACCACACCTCTCTCACTCCATGCGACCGTTCACGTCCGTGAGCAAGCCACGCCCCCTTATTTTATTTCTTTAACACTTTTTTATTTTTATTTTTTTACTTAACTTTATTGCTATGACAATGGGGCTAACAAGCACCCTATGTGATAGAATTGGTCAGATGACAGGTACTCTTTATTAGACCCCTAATGTCTCCCCTGCCATTTGCTTCAGCCTATCAAGCCTATCAAGCACAGACTGTGGTTGATTCACTGTTTACCTGACTGTCATTGATTGACTGGTGGTTGAACTACATAGTGTCATTGGTTGCTAGGATGCAGGCAGGCACACCATAACAACCAATGCACTGTGGTAACACCATAACCACCAGCCACCAGTCAACCAATGATGCTATGCAGGCCGCACAATGTTATTGGTTACTAGGACACAGGCAACCCCATAGCATCATTGGTTGTTATGGTACCCCCACCTGCATCTGAGCAACCAATTATGTTGCTCTGTCCAGCTGCTTCATCCTAGCAAATAATGATGCTCACACCATCACTGGTTTCTACACACAGTTGGCCCTGGGTTTGGTTCACTTGGACGTTCAACGAACCTGGATTTCTGGCTGGGTTCAGTTTGGCTCATTACTAGTCCTGGAGAAACAACAGGAACTGAAAGGAAATCTCTCTAGAGTTGGGGAAATGGGAAGAGATCAGTCCACAGTGAGGAAAATCCCCTCTTAGAAAGTTGTCACTGGAACAATTGTCCCAATTGGAAAATTCTCCCCTATTCCTGTTCTGGGGACAACTAAAAATGTAGTATATTCCCTCACTTTCCATTCAAATGACAATGTTTAATGGTTGAAGTAGGGCTAACAAGAACACAGAGGGAATAAAAGAAATTATCAGGTCATCTAATGCTAGAATATCCAAAACTAGAAAATATGTTTTGGCTTTGGGAACACACTAAAAGAAATTTCAATAGCTGGTGAAGATCACTAACTTTAAATGAAAATGTGATGTTAGTGTGTTAACAACATAAAGGTAGCAAAAACAATAGAGGAAGGACATCAACACAAGAAGTTAAAGGGGCAGACCATCAACTTGCAGATCCTTCAGGTATCCTTATCAGCCCTCACTGTATAGGTTTTCCTTAATAACAGTTAACTACTGGCAAATTACAATTATTTCTGGCAAAACAAATCAATTTACATGCTTTCATGAAGTTCCCAGTATTAAATATCGTATTAGTTGCATCACAGGAAGCAACATAGTTCATCGTGTTCTAGAGAAATCTGTGGATAGCTATGAAACACAAACTCCCAGCAGCTGGTCCTGTACCGTGCTCTTATTTGCATATTAAGTACTTCATGTCTTTGTTAGGGATAAAGAGCTTTCAACTTGCTGTAATGAGCAAGTTACATCTTCTCACATGAGTAAGAAAATACTACAAGTCTTGTCCAGCTACTACATCTTTTTATATGGAATATTTTTCAGCTGTAGAAGTACTAATAGTAATTG
>NW_017306361.1:824249-885851 GCF_000935625.1 Nanorana parkeri | reverse complement strand
GAACATTTATTGCAAACTGCTCATTTTGCAATCCCCTATAAACACCTAAAACAGCAATCTTTTCAGCGCTGTTTTCTGCAGTAGTCTGTTATGTGCCGCAACTTTCTCAGCATGTGTGGATTATGTACTGCGATTGGCTCTCCCAATGGGGGGTGGGAGCCATCAGAGGCCACAAATAAACTGAAAGAGTGTTTTAGTTGTCATAGAGAGCAGGAAAATTAACCACGAGTTACAGCATCACAGCCAAAAACAGAACAGAACACAATTTTGAAGAAGTGTCTTATTTAATGGTTGTGTGTTTTAAGCTATTGAGTTCAATGTTCCCTATTGGCCTTCGTGGCTAGGAAGTGCTCAGTGGGTATAAGAAGTGCACACCGGATTTACCTTTTGACACCTGTGTTCATGTCTACCCTAAATCCAGCAATACAGTTTGAAGGGCTGTGAAATGAAATTATTCTGGGCCAGGATTTAATAAAGTGTAAAGTCAGCGGAAATGAACCTGTGTGTACTTAAAATATACAATCATGACCTAGGGAATTTGTAAAAAAAAAAAGAAAAAATGGAGCTGTATGTTTTAATCTAATCTTGTGCTTCACTTGTCTTCTCATTTAAAGCAGAACTCAGGGGAAAGCTTTTGTTAAGACTTGCTTTGGTGCTACCCCCGCACTGCAAGGGTTAAATGCTCATTTTCGTCTAGGGACTATAATAACAAAATTATATTCACCCAAACCTAGGAGCCAGGCCGGGGCTCCTTCCAGCCTCTCTCCTCCTCCACTGCAGCGAAGGCGTGCCCCTTGGCATCCTCACTTCCAATACACAGTGATGACCTGAGGATCCTTAGACAGAGGAGGAGCGAGGCTGGAAGGACTAGTCTAAGAGCAAGCCAGCTCCAAGGTTCGGGTGAGAATAACTATTTTAGACACAAACAAGCACTTAACCCTTGCAGTGCAGGGGTATCCCCACTGCAAGGGTTAATACAAGTTTTGCCTAGTGTTCTTCTTTATGTAAATTTACAGATTTTCATTTGAGCACACTACACTTCATGCTTTTCTAAATCATGTTATATCTATCTATCTATCTATCTATCTATCTATCTATCTATCTATCTATCTATCTATCTATCTATCTATTTTTCTATATACAGAAGGGTTTACATACCAAATAGGTAGAGAATGGTCACATAGAAAACTGAACATGGTGAAGCTGTTTTCACTTCCAATGTCTAATCATGCCTAAAGGAAATTACAAAAAAAAAAGAACAGTTTTTGATTGCAAATGATTGGAGTGTTTACATGAATGTAGCTTCACCTTATTTACTAAGCTAAGTGAACATTAACTTTGGCAAAGTACACATCTCTACTCTAGTAAATCAGAGCCATTTAGTAACTGAGCCATATGTGAGTGAGCTATGACAATGAGCTATGTTTTTGAGTGATTAATGCTCTATATACACAGCAGGACTATACAGATGTATAAGCTGACACCACTTCTGCTGACAGATGCCCAAATGACAACTGCTTTGTAATCCAAATACATAGAAAACGTCTCATACTTTGCTCTGAATAATTCCCCTAAAAATGACCAGCTATATGTTAAAATGCTCAGTGCTGACACAGTTTATATACTGTTAGGAAATAATTACCAGACAAGGGAAAAATAATTTGTGAGAGTCTGTCAAGAAAATGACAGCTCTGACTGAGTCTGTTAAGTGAATCTTCATTAGTTCTGGTTATTGCCTTTTTGCCAAGTAATGGATCTGTCACTTTAGTGCTGTGTTTTGTAATCGGTGGTATGTACATGTGTACACATAGATGTCTAGCTGCTGATGTCACATTGAATAAATCGAAGTTTGATACGTTGTAACATAAAATTGCCGTTTTAGAGGTTGTTGGTTGTATCATGTCACTAAATGTAACTCATTTTATATAACCAGAGCATTAAAGGGGAAATGTTTGCTTATTTATCTGATAGGCAATGAGGGAGAGTGAAATGAACCACAGTAGTTTTGTAAGGTGCTTCCTCAATGCCACATTCTGCCACATGGGGCGCTGCAAGGGAAAATGCAGCTGTAGCTCCTGCATTTATGGACTGCGGGTAAAGGGGTGTGGATGAAGGGGTCAAAATCAAGCATATGACATTTATTTTAACTGAAATTCCTTTGTAGTTGCAGTACTTACAGAAAAGAGGTGGACAGATTAAGACATTTAAGACTGTCGTGAAGATACCTTTTATTGCCAATGCATAATGATTTCTGTCAGTATATACATTGTCATCATTCAATTACTTATACCTGTATTGTCCCCTGTGTCTGAGTAATTTTTAAACATGTTTTGATGTTTAAATCTTAATTAAAATGTTTACATGTTATGTGCATAGCAAGGACAACCATGGGGGGCAAGCTGTAATACAATCATTGAAGTTACAAAAAAAGCTATATATAAATTTAAATAAGAATTCCAATATGCTCTGTTTGTACTAATGGCTCACTAACCACATATTGGTGTTGATTTACTAAAGGGCAAGAGGCTATTCACTTGTAATATAAATGATAGTAAATAAAGTAAATATGTGTTCACTTTTAATACCTAATCATTTGCAAGGGAAATTTTAAAAAGTCAGGATTTTTGCAGGCACCTCATCTTATTTACTAAGCGTTGTGAACATTTAATTTGCAAATTGAACACTCAATTGCTTTAACAAGTCCATCCCCAGGGGTGTATCTACCGCAAGGCAAACTAGGCATTTGCCTAGGGCGGCACTTTACAGGGGGGCAGAAGAAAACACTGCCCCAAACCAATGAGGCGGACAGGGCCAGACTTGCCTTTGGGCATACTGGGCCGAGGCTGGGCGGCACAGAATCAGGCAGCGGCTGCGTAATGAGGCAAACTAGGCGGCCACAAGGCCCTAAGAGTGCTTGCCCAATTAGAGAGCTGCCCGGCGGAGGGGAGGGACAAGTGAGTTGCGGTCTGGCTGGCTTTTAACAGGAGGTGGAGGAGAAACAGTGGGTGGCTTGGGGCTGGCCATAGCATGTGATCTGATGGCGGGATGTCCCAGAAGCAGGCTGGGGATTGCAATGTGTTCTTTAGATTGAGGGGGTGCCCGAGTTAAGTCTTGCCTAGGGCATCACAAAACCAAAATACACCTCTGTCCATCCCATAATATATTAGGCCTAAAGTAATATATATATAGTATATTGGTTGTAAAGGGGACAGGTTCCACTGTTATTGAATGAGACAGGGATACCCAGGAACAGTCCAAGCACGTTTGAACGTAGCATGAAAGCAGGAGGGTATTGTGCAGCAAGCCCATAGCATAAAACAAAACATCTGCTCATCTGAACTACTAACACACTCAAATATGTTTCTGGCTAACAGTGTGCCCTCTAAGAGTTTCCCTAAAACCAACAGGTAGCTCTGGTACCGTTTTAGTGTTCATTCAGCAGCCAGCCTTTTCACCCAGCAGCAGGCCCTTGCAACAGAGAGAATGAAGGAGAAAGCCTCTAGCATCAGTCAGCTCACATATAAAAATGCCTGCTGAGACTACAATACTTATTGAAGTCTGGCTTACAGGCAGTGGCGTCACAAGGGGGGTGCGGGGGTGCGGCCCGTGCCCGGGTGACACCATTGGAGGGGTGACACCAAAATGACTCACAGTCACTTTGGTGTCACCCCCCTCTGAAAAGTCGGGCGCTCGATCATGGACCGAACGCCCGACAGTATCAGGACAGAGGAGGGGACCCGGAGACATACCTCATCCCGCCGGGTGACTGTCCCCTCCTCTCTCTGCCGGCGTCCATAACCAAGAGGGCCACCGGCAGGTATCAGAATACTGCCGCGCGTGCGCGATGACGTCATCACGCACGCGCGTGGTGACATCACACGCATGCGCATTGACGTCTCGGTGGGGTGACACTCGGTTACCACTGCGGGTGTCACCCAGCCTCGGGACGCCACTGCTTACAGGTAACACGTGGACCTAGGACTGGAGACTTTATCCCACCCAATGTTCTACAAAGTCTTCAGACTCCAGGATCCATACCTAAACCTATTAAGATCTGAGAAAGCAACAAAACATGTTTCCTTCAAAGCAAATACAAACCCCGGAGCCCCAAAACATATGTATACGCTGTCCACAATCCTGCCAACCAATGCCTCACATTTCTTCCTTCTTCCTTCTATGTTCAGACCTGTGGGAAAGAGCACATTTTGCCACCATAGAGTGGACATGTGATATCCCATCAGCATTCCCTTGCTGTATCTCTGGTCAGTTTTCTACATTAAATTTGAAGTTCTGCAGGGCCAGCAACCACCTTATGACCCTTGCGTTGTTCCCTGTGTCCTAAGCCATCCACTGTAGTGTAGAATGGTATGCAGTTAATTGTAAATGTCTGCCCAAAAGGTAATACCTCATTGACCCTAGCACCCACTTTGTAGCCAGAGACTACTTTTTCACTATTGCATAGTTATTGTCTGCTGGGGTAAGTTTCCAGCTGGAGTGTGCCACTGGATGTTCTTCCCCATTAATTTCCTGGGACAAAACTTCAAGCCAACATCAGAGGCATCTGTTTAAAGTTAACACTGGTCCCTTACACAATACTGCCTCCAGTTCTTGGAAAGTTCTCTCTGCCTCTTCATTTCATTTCACCATGGTGGCCTTCCTCCCCTTAGTAAGATCAGTAAGTAGCACTGCTAATGTAGCAAAGTTAGGCATAAACCTTTGATAGTATCCTACAATTCTTAGAAGGGCTCTAATCTGTTTTTAATATTGCCTGAGTCCAACTTTTAAATGCTTCAGTCTTGTTCATTAGAGGCTTTATGATGCCCTGTCCAATCTTGCAGCCTAAACAGTGGGATTCTTCCAGGCCTATTGGACATTTTTGGGACTAACTTTTAACCCAGCCTTACGGATGGAATCTAAAACTGTCTGAACCTTCTGTAGGTGGGAATTTCAGCCGATATATTCTAGATATTCCAAAGCATATGCTTTGTGGGGCTTAAAATGCAATTTACACTAACATTTTAATAGCTATTGTAGCAGCTGACCTTGCGGGTCATTCGCGGGTCTGCTGTCTGTGTGCCAGTGGGAAGATTGTGCTTTATGTAGAAAAATGTCTACAAAGTGAGGGAAATTCCCTCTTAGACAGTTTTCCCAGCTGGAAGATTTCCTATGTGCTCTTGTTGTGTTGTCAACTCTGACATAGTTTCTTACTGTTTCCCACTACTAAAAAAAAACTTGGGGGCTAGAGATATACTTTCAATATCATTCCTTATTTCTCCAAAAACACAGCAGTAACCACATAATAAGGTCATTACTAAGGCCACACTTGTTTGGTCACCAACAAATGCATTTCAGGGTTGACTTGGCGCTTGTGATGTGTGACAGATTTAAACTGCCCAATGTCCTAGACTTGTTTGTACAGAGAAGGTAACTGTTCGCTGTGGTTATAATTGATGTCCATGACAGCTTGTTTTTACCCCCCCGAAACCATCCGGTAAAAGGGTTGACGCAGAGGAAAAACACATCTACGCAGTGTCGCTAACATAAGGGCTCCTGAACCTCATAAAATGAGAGAAAGATGGATGTGTATTGTCTTGAAGTGATGGCAGGTGTAAAGCTGATATACTACTGTGCTTAGTCTTGAAGCTGAATCACCGGGGTCCATTGCTGCAGGCAGCCTGAGTGAAAGTGACGATTATATGACCTGACTGTGAGACACGGGACTGTCACTCACCAGGCATGGGAGTTGAGAGGGGGAGAAAAAGGTTGTCATTACTGCTCACCAGGCTGCATAGTTAATACACTTCATAGAGGCTTTACTGCCAGTTTCAAAACCTGTACTTGACAGACGTTTCCATTTCATGATAGCTGGATAAGATACACTAGACATGCTTGTTTTATTTAAAAAACAAACATTTGGGAAAACTGTAGACAAAGCAAAAATACATTTTAATATTGTGTGTTTATAAGTAAGATTTGAATGTATTTAATTTGTCAGCAAACACCTATATCATATTATATTACAAGCTATTTCATGCATTTTAGGTGGCTTTTACAGCATGGACCTGCTTAAAATAGCTCTAAACGCAGGATTTAAATCTTTAAAATGCATTTAAGTACCTTAACTGTTAACAAAAATGTATCTTATTTGTGTAACACTCGGCTCTGAATTGGTGCTGACACTCTCCTTGCTTCTGGAGGGTGGCTACTTTTGTTCCCCATGATCCCTGTGTGTGTTGTAAAGTAGTCGCCACTCCAAGCTTGCTCCCATTATGGACTACAATCTGAAATACGAATTAGCAAACTAAATGTGAGATTGTAGTCCATCACAGGAGTGAGTTTGGAGCGGTGGCTACTTTACAATACACACAGGAACAAAAGGGAACAAAAATAGCCACCCTCCAGGAGTGAGGACAGTGTCAGCACAAATTCAGAGATGAAATGAGGATCAGAAGCTGAGTGATGCAAAAATAAGCTACTTTTTGTTATTAGTTCAGGTACTGGGATACATTTTTAAGACTTAACTCCTGCGTTTAGTATCATTTTAACTGAATCTATCCTAAGACATCTGATGTCAATATCCCTTGTTATTAAATATCACATAAGTGTAAGGAAGCTTAAGGTGTATGCCATGTGATCACCAATCCAATTCCTCAATCTTAACGGGGATCATCGCTTGCTTACAGTTCCCTACAAAATGTTCTCATAACCTTTTAATTCTGCAGGGCTGATTTAATAAAGGTGTAGAGAATGCTGTAAAGTGTTTTTTCATCTAGCTTCTAAATACAGTGAAGCAGCATTAACTTTGAACACCTAATCAGGTGCAAGGGAAATACAAAAAGTGGGATTTTTGCTTGGATATGATTAGATGCTATAAGTGTACAAAGCATTGCCTTATTTGCTAAGCTAACTAATGTGCGCCAACAAAAAATTTGTTTAGTTTCGTTTCGTTTTGAAACAAAAAAAAAATTAGTTTAGTTTAGTTTAGTTTAGTTTTGAAACAAAAAAAAATTAGTTTAGTTTAGTTTCGTTTTTCGGGTCCGAAATTAAATTAGTTTCGGACGAAATTCGTTTATGAAAAAAACAAAAACTTTAAATATTAGTTGACTTGCCCAGGATTTGAACCTGGGACACTAGCAACGGCAAGCCTGTCCTTTATCCACTACTCTATAGCCTTTGTACTTTAAGCATTGAAGCATTTGATATATAGGAATGCAATATGTAGCATTTGACAGCTGAGAATGTCAAATGGGCGGAGCGAGCCATGACGTCATGGCTCGCTCTGCCCATCTGTTGACACAGACTTAATGTCATTTTTTCTTCTTCTGGTTTTCGTCGGGTGGTCGCCTGCGGCGGGACTTTTTTTATTTCGGCGGGTCGGCGGGGGTCCTGCATCCTGATCCTGACTCTGGATTACATCGATGGAGCCATTTTTTTTTTTAAAGGAATAGTCAAAAATTGACTTGTTTTTTTTTCTTTAGGTCTGGTAGGAATGTTAGGAGAATGCCAATTCAAAAGCAAAGGAAAAAAAAAAACTTTAAATAATAGTTGACTTGCCCAGGATTTGAACCTGGAACCTTAGCAATGGCAAGCCTGTCCTTAACACACTACTCTATAGCCTCTATACTTTATACCACTTTAGTGTCTGATTTTGGGAGGAACCCCACGCACTTTTTTTGTGTTATAAGGAGGGGGGGGTCCCTCCTAACATATCTACCAGATCTAAAGGGTCTGGTATGAATTGGGGGGAAACCATACGCTTTTTTTTTTTCATCTTCCGCAGACTGTAAAAAATAAATCATTTTGCTGCAACGAATTTCGTTGCGTCAAAATGACATTAAGGGGAACAAAAATGATTTTTTTTTTTTTACAGTCTGCAGAAGATGAAAAAAAAAAAAGCCTGAGGTTCCCTCCAATTCATACCAGACCCTTTAGGTCTGGTAGGAATGTTAGGAGAATGCCAATTCAAAAGCCAAGGAAAAAAAAAAAAACTTTAAATTAAATATTAGTTGACTTGCCCAGGATTTGAACCTGCAACCTTAGCTATGGAAGCCTGTCATTTATCCACTACTCTATAGCCTCTGTAATTTAAGCATACATGTGTTGTAGAGCTAAAATGGTGTCATTTTTTTTTCCTAATGTCATTTTGCTGAAATCGGGAATTTCGGATTCGTTTGTATTCATCTTAGCTGTAATTCGGAATTCAGATGCATCAGAATCTCCGAATTTCCGAAAATTCGTCCGAAACGAATTTCGGAACGAACCGAATCGCACATGTCTAGTAACCATTCAGTTTGCAAATTGAGCATTGAAAGCAATAAACGATTTAGCATTTCCCATTGGACACAAAAGGGCTAATTCACTAAAGCAGAACATTTTTCAGTTAGCCAAGTAAACTTATATTAACTTTGAACTCCCATACGAAAGAACAGTAAAATTAGGAATTTAAATTTCATGACTGTATAACTAAAGAGAACACAGCTTCATTGAGTTAAGTAAAAAATGCACTTTTTTTAGTAAATCAGTTTGGTGAATTCTGCAAGAGTCTGTATAAGCCCAAGAGAAAATATTATAGTATTGCATACTCCTGGCATAGTTTAATATGTATATACTTTATATAGCGTCATTAATATGCTCCACAATGTCCTTTTTTCTGCAAATATTCTCTAATTGTACACTTCAGCAACCTTAACCACTTGAAACAAAATTAGGTGGTTGATTTCTGCTTTCTTACTCTCCCTCCCCCCTCCTTGTTACAGGACAATAAATGAGCAGCAGTCCATTGATAAGGTTATCCCTCTGAGCTTCCCTCCTGTAAGCATTTTCAGTATTAGAGCGAAATTCATCTCCCAACATGAGTGTTACTATTAAGAAGGCTGATATATACTGTACGTTATTTCTATGTAAAAATTAATTTTAAAAAGTTTTATTTAATACATACCTGTATTAAATAATGTTTTTAATACAGTTGGCTGGAGTTCCACTTTAAGTACTTTCAAAGTTAATCGCATTGCCATTTAAATTTGAATCATAGCATTAGTTAATTAGTATGCTATAAGCAAGCTATAAATTATTATGCGGTCTTACATTGTGCTAGCATTGTGGATTGATAAATTCTTTTCTCTCCTTTGTTTCTCAAATGGACCAGTGAAGTCATAAGCATTGATCACTGATCTTGCAAGCTAGAACAAATGAGATATTTCTTCTTACTTGATATAAGAGCATAATAATTAAGGAGAGGAGTATTCCTAGCACATTGATTAATTATATCTAATATGAAAAAGGAACAGGAAAACGAGTTGCTGCAGATGATATGAGGCACAGCAGGCTATAACTTAGTGCCCGCAAGCTGTTTATAGCAAATAATAAGTAAAAAGGAAATTAGCATTATTTGCATTTTATGCATAGGTCATTGATACCATAGTTACAGATTCCATTTGTAGCACACGGCTGAAAAGACATTTAATGTGTAAAAATAGATTTGTAGGCTTGCAAATATTTTTATTGAAGTGGTTGTAACACCTAACACTCTGTAATATAATAGTTAAAATAATAATATGTATAGTTTAAGACACATTTGTTGGTAGCCTTCCACAAAAAAAGAAGAACCCACAATTTTCTGTGAAAGTACTTTTGAAGCTGACCAAAGTAATTGTCATCCATCATTGTTTATTCAATATTTATGTAAAATCAGATTTTTCTTTTGATTTTTAAATCAACAGAATATTTAAAATAATGTAAAAAATGTGTGCCGTGCTTATCCAAAAATAAAAGTTAATAAGATAAATAAACAAATAAATCACAAATAAATCATAAGTGCCAACTTATATAAGTGTACACACAATTCAACAAATTGAAAAACCCCATAAAGTTTACAAAAATTTTAAACACAAAATGTCCCAGAGTGTTTAATAATCCATAAAATATAGCAGTAATCCAAACATAATAATCCTCTTTTTCCACCTTCTACCTGCGTGTCCACCCCTCACAGTGAGCGGCTCACCTTAAATATAGATCCTCACACAGGTCAGATATCGCTTAGAGACCACCAGGTGGGAGACTCTAATCCAGACCTTGTTACTCTTGTTCGATGCAGAGATCCCCTCCCAGTTGCAGATCATTAGAGACAAAAATATACATCATCCTGATGATCGTAAACCCCTGATGAAGTCTGGAAGTGACGTAATGTCCATATGGTAGAGCCTTCAGGTGCAGTGCGGAGTGTAACAGAGAGTGACACAGAGGTACTCGGCACTCGGCCACGGTATTGGAACGTGTTGCACTACAGTAGCAACAGGGGAACCGTCTTTTGGCTGTGTTCACATTTCAATGCACCTTATGTTACTGGACATGTGAGTAGTTTTTATCAATAAAGATTTTAATTGTTTAAACGGATCGTGTATATTTTTGTCTCTAATGACCCGCTTCTGGGAGGGGATCTCTGCATCGAACCCTGGGAGAACGAGTAATAAGGTCTGGATGAGGCTCACTGTGAGGGGAGGACACAAAGGTGGAAGGTGGAAAAGAGGATTATTTGGACTACTGCTATATTTTATGGATTATTATTATGTTATCTCTCGTCTTGACTATTGCAACTCCCTCCTCATTGGCCTTCCACTACACAGGCTATCCCCCTTCAGTCTATCATGAATGCAGCTGCTAGACTCATCCACCTAACCAACCGCTCAGTGTCTGCAACCCCCCTCTGCCAATCCCTGCACTGGCTTCCAATAGCCCAAAGGATAAAATTCAAAATATTAACAATCGGTTACAAAGCCATCCACAACTGTGCACCCGGCTATATCTCAAACCTGGTCTCAAAGTATCACCCTAACCGTCGGCTCCGCTCATCCCAAGACCTCCTGCTTTCCAGCTCCCTTGTCAACTCCTCCCATGCTCGCCTCCAGGACTTCTCTAGAGTCTCTCCCATCCTCTGGAATTCTTTACCCCAACCTGTCCGTCTTTCGCCCACCTTGACTGCCTTTAGGCAGTCCCTAAAGACTCATCTCTTCAGCCTATCTCACCTCAACCTAACTGCTCAACCATCACGTTCTCAAACAATTCATCCCCACGCAGCTCCCTCCTCATGTATCACTTCCCCCTCCCTTTTAGATTGTAAGCCCTCAGGGGCAGGGCCCTCCTTCCCATCTTGTCTTGAATTGTATTGGGATTGTAATGTCTTCCTTATATTGTAAAGCGCTGCACAAACTGTTGGCGCTATATAAATCCTGTATAATAATAATAATAATAATTAAACACTCTGGGACTTTTTGTGTTTAGAATTTTTGGAAGCTTTATGGGGTTTTTCACTTTGTGGAATTGTGTATACACTTATATAAGTTGGCACTTATGATGATTTATGTGTAATGTATTTGTTTATTTATCCTTTCAACCTTTATTTTGGATAAGCACGACACACATTTTTGAAATTATATAATGGTATCATTGTAGTGATTCTCTTTGAGGTGCTTGAGGCTAAATACCGTATATGCCGGTGTATAAGATGACTTTTAAACCTTAAAAACATCCCCCAAAAATTGGGGGTCATCTTATACTTTAGGTATAAAATGTGAACCTTAAATCCCGCGGTGTACGGGATGTTGCCAGCGTGGATAATGATTAACAGTAGTTTTACGCCACCACGTGGATGCGCTCTTAGTTCGTTAGCAGCATTGTCCAAGTTAACAGTATTAGAATTCAGCTACTACAAGACCACATCATGGCTCCACCAGCAAAAAGAAGGAAATATGAAGCAAGTTTCAAGCTGAAAGTCGAAAAACTTTGCCAAGGAGCATAATAGCTCTGCTGCTGCAAGACATTATGGAGTAACAGAAAAGATGGTCCGAGACTGGAAAGCAAATGAAGATGCATTAAAGAGTATGCCAAAGACTAAATGTGCATTAAGAAAAGGCACCCCACATTGTCCGGAACTCGAAAATCATGTAGCAGACATGGTACATGAGCATCGTCAAAATGCTTATGTAGTGACACGAAACAACATACGTATGTTTGTTGTTTGTTAAGGCCACTGTATCCTGGTGTACTAGGTTCTTGGAAAGGCATAATCTGGTACTGAGGCAAAAGACCAAAATTGCACACAAATTACCTGCAGATCTTGACAGTAAAGTAAGTAATTTCCATCGATATGTAATACAACAGCGCAAGTAATATCGGAAATATGGATGAAACTCCTATGAATTTCGATATGGTTGGAAATAAAACTGTCAATTCAAAAGGTGCAAAAACAGTGTTAATTAAAACAAAAGGACATGAGAACTCCAGTTTTACAGTTGTACTAGCATGTACAGCTGATGGCACCAAACTAAGACCAATGATTGTTTTTAAAAGAAAAACAATGCCGAAAATCAAGTTCCCTGTTGGAGTTTTTGTACATGTGAATGAAAAAGGCTGGATGGATGAAGAAGAGATAAAGCTATGGCTTGCTAATGTATGGAGTAGGCAACCAGGTGGACTTCATTAAGAACGTAGCCTACTGGTGTGGGATATGTTCAGGGCTGATTTAACTACCAGCACAAAGAAAAGGCTGGCCAGCATAAACACAGATGCGGCAGTTATTCCTGCAGGATTTACATCGTTGGTACAGCCACTGGATGTGTGCCTGAACAAGCCATTTAAAGATCGCATTCAAGAACAGTGGAATGAGTGGATGGTTAGTGGCGAAAAGTCATTCACAAAAGGAGGAAACATGCATGCTCCACAGTTGGATGTGTTGTATAACTTTGTCATAAAAGCCTGGAATGATATTGATGCAGAAACAGTAATCAAGTCTTTTAAAAAGTGTGGCGTATCAAATTCATTGGATGGTATGGAGGACAACTACTTGTGGCAAGATGAAGGGGAAGCCGAAGCTGAAGCCACACCATCTGATTCGGAAATAGATCCATATGATGACTGTCTTACAAATATACCACAAGATGTCATTGATTAACGTTTGATGTCAGATGATGAACATGATGAGGATTTTGAAGCATTTTAGGTAGTCATAACCATTTTAATAAAAATGATAAAAACATATCTGTAAGATGTTTTCAAATGGTGTGCCTCGGAAGAGGGGTAGTCTTATACGTCGAGTATAGCCCAAAACCTATGTTTTAACTGCAAAATTAGGGGGTCGTCTTATACACCCAGTCGCCTTATACGCCGGCATATATGGTATATATATTGGCGCAAGATAATTTTGAACATTGTTTTAGAATGTTTTAAATGATTAAACAAATAAAAATGGTGTGGACAAAAATGATAGGATTAATATTTTGTTGCACAATCTTGAGAGGTAATCACTGCAAACAAGCAATTTCTATAGCTCTCAGTGAGACTTTTGCACCTGCCAGTAGGTAGTGTGGCCAATTCTTTTTAAGCAAAACGCACCAGCTGAATCTGGTTTCAGGGTGTTTTCTCCGGACTGCATGTTTCAGCTCTTTCCATAGATGATCAATAGGATTCAGATCAGGGATCATAGGAGGCCACTTCAGAATAATCTGATGTTTTGTTCTTAGCCATTCTTGGGTGCTTTAAGCTGTGTGTTTCCAGTCATTATGTTGTTGGAGTACCCATTACCTGCGACTGAGGCACAGCTTCCTGACATTGTGCAGTACGTTTTGCTCCACAATTGGATTCAATGAATTAGAGTCTACCAATCACACAAGGATTAGTAGGCATCTGGTATCTGGTGCTGTTTCGAATAGAGCAACTGAAAGTGCTCTTGTACCCAGGCTATGGACATTGCACTTTTTACATATTCTGTATAAGCAGCACATTTTTTTTTAAAACAAGACATCACTCACCTCTCTAGATGCTTGTACTGTGGAGTAATTCAGCTTCATAGATCCTCAAACATAAAAATAAAGATTCTGAAAACAGGCTTCAATTAGTTTCTAATAGCTTAGAAACATCTGCTGTGTGTTTATATTAAAGGGCCGGCAGGCTGGTAGGATTCTACTCTACAAAGAAAGAAACGTGGAGTGGAGTGTGATTTCAGTGCCTCTAATGTGTATTTTGAAAATGGATTTCTTCAAAATACCTATAGTTGCAGAGATGAATAATGGCTCGTTTTAAAGTGCTTTTACTTGTTATTTAGGATATCACATAAAAGTAGCATAGACTGAGCACAGGTTCACTTTAAGCTCTAGAACAACTGATCTGCCCGTACGACCATAGATTTTTGCTGCACATACTTTCCTTTCCCTTATTCCCCCTCTGCTCTATTCAGATGCTGGGAATGAACTGACTTAGCTCTGTGTTAGTACAAGTCATGGCTGAGGTCTCTCTCCCTGTCCCCCTGTCACTAACAGTGCTGGATGCCTGAGTAGTCAATTGCCTAGTACTAGAGCTGTCACAAGGGAGGAACTTGCCCTTGGTAAATGAATGGAGTGGAAGAGGAGCAAAAAAAAAGGTACGTATGGGCAGCTGGTGGGACCACTATTAAATCAAACTTGTTGGTTTGACCTGTAAAGGCAAAGCAGAGGATTGTTAAGTTTTTCTTAAAGCTTACCTTTGCCTAGGCTTATATGGCATTTCCATAAATCTGGGATGCTGATAAGTGGGGCTCCAAGGTTGAAAACTTCACTGTTTGGCAATACCAAATATCTTTTTCCATTTCCTAAGGAAAGTAGAAAACTCCTTTGTCTGATATCTTCCAGAGCTAAATTTGTATTGTAATACTTGTGATTAAGATGGGGAGCCCAATAAATGCAGCTAATAAGAGATCACATGAATATTTCAAGTATGCATTGGTGACAGATCCTTTTGTAGGTTTCAGCAATCTAACTTGAGATAATCAGCAGCTGACAGTAAAGGTATTGTGATGCTTGATGCTGTCTGACCCCACTAGTAGTGCTACAGCCATAAGTATAGTTGAACGTTTCTTTCTGTAATTACGAAAAAAGACTCAAATCACCTAATGGCCTAGAAATAACTTGCACTCTTATATTTAATCTAATGTGGTTTTGCTTAAGGCTATATATGACAGATGCAAATGAATCAGACATACATAAGTTAAGTAAAACATTAATTTAGCGATACAATTCTTTAAGTTTACAGTAAAGGTATTTGTTTTTCTGCATCACATGTACAAGCATTTCTGAATAGTCACAAACCTCTTTAATTCTGCCTCTGGATTTTTAAAAATTATAGCTATGTCTGAACACTGAAAATATATTTTTTTTTTCTGAGATACAATTACCGTTTAAGTATTTGTTTCTTCAGCATGATCCACTGGAAAATATATTGATGCACTTTAAGTGCAACATGCTTGTCAAAATGTATTGCATATCACAAAAAACATCACTACTTCCAGGCACTCAGGTGTAAAGAATTCAAAGAGACAATAGTGAATCATACCATATCTTCAGTTAAGAGCATGAATCAATTTTAAGAACAGCCTAAAGATGAGGCACTGCACGAGAGCCAAAGCTCAGTAAATTAACACATCATCAGTACTGGTTTGTTTTAGATTGCCTGCTGTCCTGAACTTTGGTAAAAACACAATTGCTTTATTAGAAAATGGTACCTTAGATGCTCTTGAATAAAGACTCTTCAGAGCCTCACTGACTTATATGAGTCATTACAGCACATCACTTTAAACACATGCTAAATATACTTGAACTTAAAGTAAGCCTGTCACAAACTGCCAGAGTGAAAACAGAATATCAGTATTTACACGTGTAGAGCTACCCTTGGAGGAGTCGCCGGATATGTTGGGTCCTTATGCTGCTCACTGTGATGATCTGCTCTGTACCTGTACCCAAGTGACACTAACACGCCAGATAAAATTTTCAATGGTTTTTGTCTTAAAGACGAAAGCCCTGCAAGAAATGAGGTTAGAAACAGCAATTAAAAAAACAAATTTGCTATACTGTACACAGTTAAAGGTGCAACCAGCTAACATGGATCACTCTCCACAGCCTCCAGTGAAACAACTGGTCCAGAACGCATAATAGGTTGGTATGAGGGAATGACGCTGACACCTTAGATGCAACAGTGGCTACACCAACACAGTAAAGCAGTAGAAAACTAACAACTTGTCCACTGTGGAACTGCTCTGCCTAACCACTGGCCAGTGAACCTAAAGTTACTGTTGGCTGCCATTGGGGCCCAAAGTCTCTAATAGGAGTGCTTAATTAAAGGTCAGCAATGTAGATGGCCAATGGCGCTGGAGCGGCAGAACACTCTCAAACAGCAGAATTCCAGAACAGCGGTGTACTGGGAAAGTAGCACAGTCCAGCAACACATGGTTTTGAGGGACTTTTTAGCACAATCACCCCAGAAGTAGGACAACAGCCACATGGTCTGACAGCAAAGTCCTCTGTAGTTCTACCTTGCAGCAGCATATGGTCCAGGAATCATAGCATAAAAATATGCTGGGATTTCTAGACTGCATAGCTGTTTATTGGTTGATTGTAATTGTTGCCTGGATTTAGGGGTCATATTTCCTCATCAATATATATGCAGCTGTAACAGTTATTTTCTTTTCCTTTCCATTTTCTTCTACTTTCATTACAGCAAACAAATGTTCTTGGTGAAACACACATTTATTTACAAAGACTATATACACTATGTACAGGAAAAACCAGAATAAAACACAAGACAATCACACCTTAGTAATGTACATTAAAGTTCCTGACTAACAGACATGGAGCCAAGGTGCCTAACTCTTTGCTTTAATATTCTTGCTACATAGGCCAAGTCTCACCAACTATGAGCTGGATTTCACCACACAGGTAGCTCACTCACTCTCATGATGGAGTATAATCTCAATACAAATTAGTAAAGTAAACGTGAGATTGTAGTCCAACATGGGAGTGAGCTTGAATCAGTGGCTACAACATGCACAAAAAGACCATGGGGATCAAAAGTAGATGGTTGATTGTTATTGGGTGACATGGGGTCCTTGCCATTGTAGGAATGTGTCGGTTTTCCCCTTGCTTAATTTCTAATTTACTAATTTGTAATGAGATTGTAGACCATCACGGGTGTGAGCATGGAGCAGTGACTGCTTTACAACACACACAGGGACCATGGGGAAGAAAAGTAGCCTTGCTCCAGAAGGAAGGACAGTGTAAGCAGGAATTCAGAGATGATACGAGGATCTACACCTGAGTGATACACAAATAAGATACATTTTGTTAATAGTTAATGTACTTGAATGTGTTTTTAAGATTAAACTCCTGTGTTTAGGGTCACTTTAATAAGTGCCCCTGTGTATTTTGTTGACAATGTATTGTATAGAGAATATGTTGCCAGATTATAAACCAGCCCTGCACCACTGTTTTTAGTATAAAGCAGAAGTAAAGAATATAAATTAAAAAAGAGGCCCAGGAGACTTTAACCATAAACTAGTATACACAGAACAATAGAACATTATTGCAGACTTGCTTGCCAATTCATTCCCCTCCAGTACTAAACTGTCTGTATTCTCTTCCCTAGCCGGTGCTTCCATCTTTGTCCTAGTCTTCTTCCATGTTCTGAGTCAGGGATGGGCCCCCCTTGACATAACTCTTGTACATGCCGAGCCTGTGTACTGAGCTGCACATGCATAGCTCAGTGTACATTAACAAAAAGAATTTCTGACACGCAGGTAGAAGGTTCTATGCCAGAAGAGACTTAAGCTGGCCATACACCTATCGATTATCGTTCGATTTCTTTCGTGCCCTCATGGAACCATCGTTTGATTTTTGCTCGAGTACCCCATCATGCACTGACCAATGTCGATTTTGATTATGGATGATTAGCAATACTACCTCACCGAATTTCATTGATCGACAGAACAGAATTTCGTTTGCGCATGTGCAGAGTTCATGTTGCGACTTTTTTTGTACGAAAACGCCACTAATACATCGATTTTCGTACGATTCAAAAAAGTTTTCCAGCCTAACCGATCGAGGACATTTGAACAGGAGTACAGCAAAAAGAATAATCTTTGAGTGCCCATCAATTGATCGATTATCGTTCGAAAGACCATTCGTGGATGATTTCTGAATGATAATCGATAGGAGTATGGGCACCTTTACACAATCTCTTTTGTCATAAAAAAGCCTGCCTGACCACATTTTGTTTTTTTTAAAAAGACTTCACTTCCACTTTCATCATTTAGCCGGATGTGGAATTGTGGCCATGCTATTATTAATAAGTTTTTCCACAAATGAATTAAAACACAAACACAAAAAGAGAAGGTCTAAAGCCCAGACTGACCCAAGTGACTCTGTCATGAGAGAAGTGTTGGTGCTGCCTGTCTCCCTGTCTTAGTTCTATATTTGTAACAGATAAATAATTAAACAGTATTGCTGCCAAAGCATCAGAATAACAGCCAAAAATAAAGCTTTTACAAAAGGAATGCAGTGATGGCAGCCTCTAATAATTCCACAGGACAGTTCTGACAAATGTATCAGAACCGCCTCCAGCGGTTGTCTCAAGCAAATGTCTGTTTGCCAGAGCATCTATCTTCCACAGTGTTGGGCAGATGCACATTTAACAAAAAAAAGTTGGTGGGAGAAACCAATGAGAACTGGGTGGGGTCAAAGAGGTTAACACTGACAGAAGTGCCAGTTAATGCTTGGATTTCAGTGGGGAATTTCTCTTGAACAGAGAAGCATTCTGGTGGTTCATGCACCAGGAAATGCATGTATTCAGTTTCTTTTTTTGCAAGTGTAGCAAGTGTAGCCTCCTGACCACCAGAGGCATAGTGTGGACCCCCAAGGAGGTCCAGAGTACAGAGGTCCTCTCTGAAATGTCAGAGAGGGCTGACATTTCATTCTCAGGGGCAGATCCTAGGTCATTGAATGGATGTTTGTTCAGAGAAAAGTGGGCGCCAGTCACTTTAAGTATCTTTTTTTCCAATGCTTTATTGTAAACCATCAACTGAGAGAGAGGGTATAGGGCTTAAGAACACCCCACTCACGCTGGTACAATCAATGTCAGAACACCTGGAATTAACCAGATAAATGCCAACTATAATTCAGCCAGACTGACTACAGCTCTGGCAACACTAAATTTCTAGTAGCCACTCCACAAAAGGTGGTAGGGGATACACACGTATATTTGCTTGGACTTTTTTTTCACTGGGTGACTTTATAGTGTATGTCAAGACAAACTTTTTGCTACTTTTGGCTGTAGTAGGGAAGGATAAAAACCCTGTCAGGTTTTTACTGCTATCCGGGCCTCTGTTAGAGAGAACAACCCTTACTTTCTGTTCAGAAACAGGAAGTCTGGGGAAATCTCTCTATAGAAGCCCAGAGAAGCATTACAAAGCAGACAGAATCCTAATCATTTTACAACTTCATCCAAGAAATTCAAGAAAGGTTTTGGATGTACATACAATTTAACTTTTACTAGGTGGTCCTGCTGATTGCAGTTGCCGAGGAGGACTTTGAAATATCTTAGCATTTGGTGCTGCAGTAATTTTTATATGCCTGAAAACTGCACCCTCTGCACTCTGTGTATTCATGGCCACTGTACTGGAAGCACCGCAGTCAAGAGTGCACAATGTACAGAATGGCATACATATTATGGGGTGAGGGGTATGCAATGTATAGTGTATCTAACATACTATTGACTGCCATACACTGTATGATGTGCTGCACGTTACACACCCCTGATTGCCATATGCTGTGCTGTATGATACACACTCCTGAGCTCTGCACTCCTGACCAAAGTATTCAATTTCTTAACAGTTGCTGGCTGCTAAGTAGTCACTGGCAATTTCATTGAAGTTATTCTTTAAAGCTAAACTCCAGTTATACATTACAGCTTGGCCCAATGTAAGTGTAGCGCCCTCTAGAATGTCGCTATCAAATTTAGTGAATATCTAGATTATAACCAGTCTAGATACTGATTATTCAGAGTTCTGCATTCTACAGGTGTCCCTGAGTTTGCTGGATTGATTGCTCCTCCTGTTGCTGGGGAAAAGGGAGCCTTAGCATACAGAGAGGGAGGATCCATCCTCAGACTATGACTGTTTACCTGACCCTGACCAATCCCTGAGCAGGATGACTCAGGGGTATGGTTGAGGGCAGGTGATAAAAGGTGAAAAGGCAAGTGAATGGCCTGGGCCTCAGCACATGGCAGGTGCTAGGGGCCTAGAGGCCTAGGATACCACAGATACTTTGCTTGGGCCCATACACGTGGCAGGTGTTGGGTCCCTTGAACTAGAGGATATTACTGAATATCTGGCATGCACATCAGCAAGTGGCAGATGCTGAAGGCACAGAGATTTCAGATACAGCTGAGAAGAGACCTGATGGAAGCTGGGCTGGAGGTGGAGTCTTTTTGTCAAGGAGTGTTGCAGAGGAGCTGGTGAGAGCTACCGTCTGGACCCTACAAGAGATCCCTCACCCTATTCCAGGTGTCTGCTGTAGAAGAAGCCAGCTGTCATTACCTGAGTACAGAGATAGCCCTTTCCTACCAGGTATTGGACTACTCTGACTGTTCGCAGTATTGCTCCTATCATTGGTCACTCTGACCGGACCACGGTGCTATTAACCTTAGCTGTTGCTAGGGGAGGAAGCAGTCCTCTGAAGAATCCGTTGGGGCATCCTACAGATCCTAAACCCAATCTCTCCTGTCGATCCTACAAATAAATATTCAAAAGACCCTAATACTTGAGCCCATTCTGTTCCTGAGTGTCAGTGTGCTGGATCTGAGCAAAGGGGGCCGGTGGCATAGTAAACAGGTAGGATAATCTATTTCATATCTAGCGGCTCCTTCGGGGGGAGCGCTACATAAGCATGCATATTTTTTTACCAGGGAGGGCCACAGGTATCCTGTAAAACACTGTTGTAGTTGGAGCTACTACAGTGCTTTACAACACTCTTCCATGCCCTGTATGCCGCTGTACTGGGTAGCTTCACCTTCACTGTAAAAACACAGCAGTTCACTCACTCTGCACAACAGCCATTCAGTGAATACCTAGTATTTTTTATCAATGAATACAAGTTATTCTCTGATTGGACGCATTTTTAGGGGTTAGGTCAACTGCTAAAGGTTGGGAAGGGTTCAGTACTAGGAGAGTGGGAGAATTTTTCTGTTTGGGATACTTTGTAACTTAGAGATGGTTTGTGCAGCGTCAGGATTTTCAATTGTTCTCAGCTCCATCATTCCAGCACTAAAAACTAGCAGCACTGGTAGCCAGCCAAGCGCTAACATACTGAAAGTACACTTTGTCAACAGAATATCATTTAGAAGGTACACCAGTGTAGTTTAAGGTTCTTGAAAACATAATTTCAGCCTTGGCAGTTATGCTTGTTGGCAGAGGTTGAACTTCATCAGTCTAATGTAAATAGATCTTCTAGGGAGAACTTGTAATTGTTTATTAACGTCTACCTAAAACGAAATGGGAATAACATTAATAAACAACTATCTTCTCTCTACTTGTTCTATTTATATGGTGGGAATGATGTATAAATAACATTACTTCAATTCAAAAGAAAACTAGTCTGTAAATTCCCTGAGCTATTTCTGCTTCTTATTTCCTTTGGGTACCTGCTTTATTCTTTGCTAATAACTTATTTGAAAATACTATACATGAGGCTTTTCACATACAGTCATGTTCTATTATAATGATAAACAAGTGTTTTATTGCTAATACACTCCAGTTAGTTAATGTAACACAGGGGTGCATATTGCCCAATGTTCTAAGATTACTTCCTGGCAAAAATTTGTCTCTATCCCACATCTGCCCAATCTGCTCTCAAATCCACCTGGTTGTACCATATCCCCTGTCTACTTGGCTGCCAAGGCATGGCAAGGTTGAATGATTTTATATGCTTAATATAAATGAGAGGAGAAGAATCATGCTGTTATCAGTATTCACTCTTTTCAACTTCATTGTAATCTTTTTTAATTGTTTTTATTGCAAAAATAGAAAAAGTATAAACATTAAAACAATCCTATTTTTCAGTTCAACAGAATAGAGGATTTTGGAAAATTTGCATACAGTAATGTCAGTTGACAGTATAACAGAGAAATGTATTTTTGTTTCACATTAGAAAAAGCAAACAAAACATACCTGACTGTAACACAACACAGCTCTCTGTGCTATGTATAACAGCTTGTAAATAAAGGAACTGCTTTTGTTTCACTGAAGACATGAGTCCCTGGTTTTCTTTGGCACATAAGTGCGTGTGAAGTTTTAAAAAGCTTGTATGAGTGATTTCAGGGGAAGAGGTATCTGTAATTGTCTCAAGTAGGACATGTTAGGGGTCACAAATGTTTTTGGTGTCAACCCAGTCTGATCAATTTTTTTCATATTTAGTGGGGCAGCCCCTAGCATCGTATGTAATTTGGTAGAGAAGACATGGTTCACCACGCTCTTCCAGTTGGAGAGTTTTATGAACTCAGTGGTCATCCACTGTAGGACCCAAGTCTTTTTGGCATAGGGTTCATGCGCATGGGTGCAGAAAATGCTGCATTTAGATCAGTAATGTGTACTTTTTTATGGAACTGAACACAGCTGTAATATATTTCATGGGTCCATACATACAGCTGTGCAAAGCTCTGTATTGTGGTGCTGGATTTGCTTGCATAAAAAAATAAAAATCTGTGTGTGGTTCTGTGTATAGACTGTACTTTATGCTGTTTGTGCTATAAACATTTATATAATGCATACAAATTAGGAAGGAAATCATTTTGAACAAGTTAACCCTATCCATTAGGTTTAATGGTAATTTATTCCCCACAATTATCTCATCTTTGAGTGACACTATCAGGATTATTCGCAAAAGGATGAAGATTTGTGAGAAGGCAGGAGAAATGAACAATCTAGGCCACAATAGTTCTTCACACTCTTGTGAATAACCCTGTAGATGTGTTCATAATTCTGGGAATGGTACAGGCAACATAGCCGTCTATTCACTAAGCTGCTGAGGGCAGCCGAGTGAACAACGGACCCCAAGTGAAGTGAGCCAAACACTGTTCGGCTATTCACTTCAGGCTTGTACGGCTGATTTCAGTCGTATATCGGCTGAAATCAGCCATACATTGACTTGCTTCGCATGACTTCGGGTCGGCCGAACAAGCTCAGCAAAAAAAAAAACTCTCACGGCCGCTCTGGGAGTCTCCCACTCCCGGCCGCCCAGGAGAAAAATACTGCTTTTTATTTTTTTTACTTTTTTCTGACACGGAGCCGTGTCAGAATAGAAAAAAAAAAACAATTTTGCCCGTAGGAATGCATTGCTAGATTCCTATGGGCTATTTCAATTTGCAATAGCCAATAGTAAACTAGCATTGCACCCGCCCCCTGCTGATGGACCTGATGGTGAACTGCAGCACAGGGCGGGTGCAATGCTAGCTTACTATTTTTTTTTCTATTCTGACACGGCTCCGTGTCAGGAGCCGTGACAGCAAACTCTCCCGCAGCGCCCGGAGACCAGTGTCTCTGGTTAGCCGGTCGGCCGCTCAGCCAGCTTCGGCTTTCAGCGCGGTTCAGCCGAGCCGAGGCATATCCTTCGGCTGCTTCATGAATAGACCCCATAGTCTGGTCAGGCAATATAATTAGGTGTCAATTTTTATCACCTGGTTTGAAAGTTCTATGGGCCAGATATAGGGTTTTTTGTGCATTTAGTAAATTTTATGTTGTAGACTCTGTTATGTATTGTTTATTATGATGTGTCCAGTTTTGATAATTTTCACTAGTGAGATTTTGTGTGTGTCGGTTCTGCATCATTGCTCTTAATTTTAAGTTCTAAAGTCTTTTCTGCACGCTTTTGCACAGTAGTTACACCAGAAATAAAAGTTGTTCCCTCAGCATTCTCCACTCAATATTTATTGATGTCATTCATAAAAAAAGTAGGGTCACTTAACCACAGAGATCACATTTGTGAAGCCCTCAGACCTTTAGTTTGTGTCACAGCTAATATAAGTTCAAGAGGAGAGTGATCTGAAATGGCCCGGAGTAGATAACACACATGAGAAACATGGAGCAAGATATCAGCATTAGAGAATACCATATGCTGTTACCTTCAAATCCTGTATGTATTCAGGACCTAGGAAGCCCACATCAAGGCATGAAGTATAATATGAGTCCACTATATCACATGTGCACAGTGACGGTTCACAGTATATGTAATTAAGGCAGCTGTGTTAAAAAAAGTGGAGGTATGGTAAAGCCTTAGGGCCTCCCTCTCCACAACTCCTGTTTGCTGGCATAACAGCAAGGAGTAATTCCTGAGAGGCAGTGGATGATGACCGCAGTATTCCTATGTAGAGATCTCCATTGCTGCAATGGTGGAGACACAAAAAAGGGGATTTATCAAAACTGGAGTAGACAAAATTTGGATCAAATTTGCACAGCAACCAATCAGCTTCTCTGTCTCTTTTTCAAATCATACCCGAGCAAACTGAAGAGAGACGTTGATTGGTTGCCGTGGGCAAATGCTCCAGATTCTGTCTGCTCCAGTTTCGATAAATTACCCTCAAAGTGTTTAGTGGGGGAACTAATGGTCTAGATGCTTGTACATATCCAGAAGATGTGGCAGCAAAACCTTGCATGATAGGCAGAGGATGAGTTTTCTCACTGCAGGACCAACCAGACCCATAGAATTTCAGCAACTTAGCCCTCCACAAAAGTAGGCACATCAGTAGGTATCAGGTATATTCAGAGACAGTTTCCACAGGAAGAAGTATAGCAATGAGTGAAGTACATAATGTCAGATGAGCACAGAATAGTGAAGTGGTCAATAGACAGGGATATCATAATCAATTAGATGGTTGATTGTGATTGGGTGACCTGGGGTCCTTGTCATTGTAGGGATGTGTGTGTTTTCCCCTTGTAATGAGATTGTAGACCATCACCGGTGTGAGCATGGAGCAGTGACTGCTTTACAACACACACAGGGGCCATGGGGAAGAAAAGTAGCCACCCTCCAGAAGGAAGGACAGTGTCAGCACCAATTCAGAGATGATTTGAGGACCTACAGCTGAGTGATACACAAACAGGATACATGCTTGTTAATAGTTAAGGTACTTGAATGCATTTGTAAGATTTAACTACTGAGTTTATTGTCACTTATATATTATAATTATAATGTGTGCTAATGTTTGATAAACATTTAGTTTAATTTGTTTTATATTAAATATATGTAGATTAGGGCAGTCCATCACATATGCAGGCCTAGTTGTGCACCTTAAAGATAAATCTTTTCAGCTCCACTATTGCTACTATAGTTGGCCGAAATCATAGACTGATTGTTAAAGGGTGTATCCAGTCACAATTCCAATGGAAGTCTTGCATATGATAGAAGAAACAAATCCTGGATCACTCATCTAGGCATTGCTGTTTTACATTAGTCTAGCCCACTCTTTTGGTAATCTGGAGATCTCAGAACCCTTTTTGCATCTCTGTTTGTAATGCAGTTGATTGATTCATAAACACATCTACTATAGTCAATCTCATTCTTCCCACATACACACAGTCTGGTGTAACAAAGTCCGAGTACTAAGACATTTCTCAGATCCATCATTCACATTTGTGAATTTAAATCTAATTTGTAGGACAGAGCATTACACAGCATATGTTTTAAGAGGATCCATCTCACTGACTATGTTGCAAGCTCTGTGAAATTTGACTGCATTTGATTACACAAAACTAATATGTTGGTAAACTGAATGGACATGGACTGAATGGACAGCATTATTATTTGCTGGGAAACATTGACAGTTCACTAATTGGTTTCATGTATTGGCTTGTATTTCTCTTTAATGTAAATCAACACAGTACTTGTACTAACAGCTAGTTTTTCAGGACAAGCTTTTAGGGGTCTGCACCTTACTTTTACTGTCAAGCAGTACTGCTTGAACCTAACAAATTAACTGTTAGTACAAATTAAAAAAGCTTTATGAACAGTACACAACTGTGTTGTTGCAAGCACACTAATACAAATACAATCAACCTATGCTTTAATGTGCATTTAAAGTAAAAATATCAAGACGAGTTAGCAGCCATTATCATGGTTTATTTACTACTGAATAATTGTGTCTTGTTGTTAAAGAAAAGTCTAAAAAATCTATTATTCACTGTGACCTAGAGTGCATGTTGGGAGTTTTAGTTCAACAACAAGACAGCTTGTATCCTTTACAGAGAAAGTTACAAAATAAGTAAGAGTCCAGTCTTCATTCCCTTAAAATTGCTAAAAACATTTGTAACCTGTGCTATGAGTTATTTCTGTAATTTTTCTTTGTATGAAATTCATATAAATCTCTGCAAACCAGCTGACATTTCACATAAGACCAATAATTTCAGTGTGTCTTTTCTTTAATGAAAGGGTAAAGGAGAGATACAACACAGCCAACTGACACAAACTATTATATGCAGTGTCTCCTATCTGCAGCAATAAGTAATATATTAGATGCTCTGGGATGGGTCAGGCAGGTGTTTACATAACATACAAGGTCAGGATAGGTTTACATATGTGTCAGGAAGCAGAGTTGAGAGTCCTGGAGGATTACTGGGATCAGAAAATGGTATTCTCAGTCAATGGAATAAAGAAGCTTATTAGCATATCGAACACTAATAGAACCAAGGACAAATTGACAGGAAATCTTTTTTTTTAGAAGTAGCTTGCAACTATTACAAATGCTTCAAATTTTTTTAATTGTTTTACTGAAATGGTCTTTTAATATTAAAAGTTCAACATAGCCTGATATCTGAGCAAGAGCTGTAACAATATTCCCCTGTGCTGAGAAACTGAGACCGAGGATTCTGGTTTCATGACTGACTACTTGATGGCATTCAGCCTGTTAGATTTCAATTACTTATTTCTGGCTGTGATTCAAGATAGACCAACTCAACTATGAAAAGCTAAGCTTGACCAAGCTCAAGTGGAAAAAGAACAAAAAAAAACCCCCTAGACTTAATTTTTTTTTCTTAAGCAAACGGACACGCTATTCCCGACAACATCCTTCTTGACATGGATCATTAAGTATTAATAGGGATTCATTATATTGCCGACCCATCACAATCGGATTTTCATGAATGCGTGTCTATGTTCCTTTCTAATTATCTATAAGCTGCTACCAGGCACGTTTGTGAGTGCCAATCATTTATTGCCAATTTACATAATCAAGGAGTGCTGTTGATAATAAGGAAATGCTTTAGACTGATACATTAGCATTTCCTCCAAAATCATATTCAGCTTTTGAGAAGGTCAGGGCCCCCAACTTAAATAAATGGAACCTTTCTAATCCCTGTTAAGTAACACAGGAAGATGAATGTGCTTCTTGAGCATTCTGTGCTCTCCTTTTTACGTCTTGTTAAATTGTCTTCCTGGTTCGGAATTAATCTAAGGAGAAGAGGAAAAATGGATTGTTTGCATACTTGCAGCTTTATATTGTGTTTTATATTCTACGTTTTATATGCTACACTCACTTAACTCATTTTATTTTATAACACTGCTGGAGATGTGCTCGATTCACAAGGGAACATAAATCCCAGTACTGGAATATGTATGAGCTTAGTACATTACTTGCCTTAAGGTTTTCAATGATTGTATCAAATAGGCCAGTCCTAACACAGCTATGTTGGGCTGTCATTGTGCTTTATAACCAGAGTGGCCTTAATTAGGACTTGTCTTGTACACCAGGGCTGCATAACTGATGTCCTCAGGGTCCGTGATCCTTAAGCAGGTTAAGATTTCTATAATTAACAGACAATGTTGAATTAAGTAAGGTTTAGTACAGTAAGCAAAAGAATTGTGTTTACACCATATTTCTAGTCTGTATGCAGCCTTCAAGGACTGGAGTCGGGCATTCTTGATATATGCTTAGCAACAGACTAAACAGCTGTGGAGCTATTTTACAAAATAGTTAAATGTAGAGGGCCATTTAAAAATAACTATCCCCTTAAAAAAATGTAAAAACCAATGATAGCCCAAGATAAATAACAGTTATGAATGTTTTTACTGCTTCAATTTAAAATGAATATAATCTTTTATATATTTTTACTTGTTTAATACCTGCTAGCGATCTGAAAGGAAACAGCTTAGTATAAATGATAAAATAAATGTGTGTTTATGCTTTAAAGCAAACATGTCTGTTTGGGATGACAGGTACAAATAACGCAGTGTGCAAACTAGGTATTACACGGTACCAGTCTGTATAACTAATGTGTTAACATGTTGCTGTAGGGCTCATCCAGGAGCCTCCAAAACCTGGGCACCGGGTTGTACAAGATTTCTGGATTTCAGCACTGTTAGGGGACCATCTTCAGATCGCAGTGCATACCATAATGCAATGCAGGGTGCCTCAGGGTGTATGTTTGTAGTTTTCAGCACTAAAAACAAATGTTAACTCTGCCACTCACCTAAGTATTCCTGTGCTGCAAACTGTCTCTAACATGTTATTACTTCTAACACATTAATCTTATCCCTGCCTCAAACCTTAAAGTGACACTAAACTCAGGAGTTAAACCTTACAAATGCATTTAAATACTTTAACTATTAACAAAAAATTTATCTTATTTATGTATCACTCAGCTGCAGATCCTCAAATCATTTCTGAATTTGTGCTGCCACTGTCCTTCCTTCTGGAGGGTGGCTACTTTTGTTCCCCATGGTCCCTGTGGGTGTTGTAAAGCAGCCAAGGCTCCAAGCTCACCCCCGTGATTGACTATAATCTCAATACAAATTAGTAAACTAAACATGAGATTGGGGTCCATGCAGGGAATGAACATGCACCGGTGGCTACTTTACAACCAATACAGGGACAATGGGGATCAAAAGTAGCCACCTTTCAGAAGGAAGGACAGTGTCAGCATGAATTCAGAGATTATTTGAGGATCTACAGCTGAGTGATACACAAGTAAGTTAAATTTTTGTTAATAGTTGAGGTACCTGAATGTATTTTTAAGGTTTAACTCCTGAATTTAGTGTCTTTTTAAGCTGTATCTAAAGCCCAATATACATACACATATACTTTTATTATTTTTTTATAAACATACATACAAAATTAGGTTGTTGATGACACATGTGTATGTTGTCACTGCTTCTTCTGTGTCCTGGGTCAGTAAAACTGCAGGTACATAAATTGTGAATAAGAAGAATATAGTGGACTTCCCCTTAGACTACATGCCTGCTAGAGAGTGAAGAAAAATACTATCCTCCTTGCCCTTTATCTAGTCATGTAACAAAACATGATCAGATGGGTCCACCATTTTTTTCTTTTTTTAAACTATGCACCGGCAGTTGTAACAGCCTGAGATTTTACTGGCAGACTGATGGACCTGGAGAAGTTGTCCCTTTGTGTGCTCCAGACCCACCTTTGTATTGTGAGTCGGGAACAGTTGTCCCATTAGATCATATTGTTAATATGGCCCTACATATATATTACTTTACTTGGAAAATAGGGTCATAATAATTGGAACTCTTCTATATTATGAATTTGGCAATACGTTCTTTTCACAGCAACTGGAATTGCTAGACAGCATGTTGTAAGAGCCCTTTACGTCTTTAGTTGAGGTGAGACATCAATTATATTTTCCAGTGACTGCAGTATATACAGTACATGCCTCTATATTTAATTTTCCCAGGTGGCTGGCATTGCTGAGATCTTGCTTCTGCTGGTGGTAACATAAAAATAAGCTGCAAACACTGGAAATATCGGTGTAAAAAAAGTCTCAATAAATACGACAGAAGGAACCCGCTCTGTAGCCAGACATGAATATAGCAGTGACTGTGAGGACAGGCGAGAAGTGTGTGAATGCTACCGTTGTGCTGATCATGCTCATTTCTGTAGACAAGATGTTTCCAGCTCTTGCATCACAGCAATGTGTCTTGTCCTGTGGTTGGATTTTACTAACCACAGGGTACTTAAAATAACATCACCTGTAGGGAAAACTCTGAATTACCAAACAACTCACATCTTATTCAAACTCACCATTAAAGAGAACCAGTGATGGTTGGTCTTATGAAGAAATCTGAATATTCAGTTATAGATTATTACAGCTGTGCAGGATAACCTGTGAATGATTTATATTTTCCTTCCTTTTTTAGCTGTATTTATGGGTCAGAGGTCACCTGATCTCTGTCAGGTTCTGCTTCATCCACTTCCCAGGGATTGATTTACTTGATTTACTAAAGTATGAAGTGATTTGAAGTGAAAAAGTAAAAACAAACATCATATCAGTGAACCTAAAAAATAGAGCTTCTCTTGCCCACGATCGGATGTTAGCAGTCAGCACAGGTTGACTCCCCTGCACTTCTTCCTAATTCATAGTTTAGTAAATCAAGCTCACTCTCCCAAATATTGTTAATAACAGTGTTCAAGATCAGGTCTCTGTAGTTTCTTTTCATACCTCTTAAACTGATCCTGTAAGAAAAAAAACATAGCTGAAACCTGCACAAAGTTAAGCACTGCATTGCGGGGAAGTATTTGCATGGCTCTTAGGGGTAGATCCTTGGGGCCAGGGAGTGAGGCAAAGGTAAGAGAGATACCTTACGAAGCCTGCTATGCTTTTTTTTTTTATATATTATTCAACAGTAAGTTTATGCTATGTATATACACGGTTATTTAAAGTGGATAAGTATCATTGATAATTTCCTACCTGATATTCGCACATATCCCATATGCAGCCAAATTGTTAATTACTCGGAGGTGGTTACAACCAACTCCCCCAAACACCAGAGACCTGATTATGCTGATTAATACCCAATACCCCTATGAGAAAATGTTTGCAATGAAGAGTAACACTTATCCTGCATTCTTTTCAGCATGGAAAAAATTGATTTTACACCCTAGTACAATGTCTGATTTCCTCTATTTGAGAGTACACAACTTTTCTTTTTTTTTCTTACCAAATGTCATCTTGCTTTATTACATGACTTGACTTTAATAAAGAAATATTGAGATTAAAGTAGATGAGTATCCATTGCACTATGATCTAATTTAAGCCATTAATGACATTTCAGAAGCCATTTTTAATATTTATAAATCTTTAATCTTATATCAAATAATATCTCTTGATCCTGCCATAATAGTCATTGGTTAGGCCCTTCACCTTATAGGGTGACAACGTTTTGTCCCTGTCTCCCAATTGTGCTTGCTTTTTTGTTGTCTTCCTGTCACACAGGCCTCAAATGGAAACTCCAAGTCCCAGTTTCAACACATGTTATGCAGGCACATTTTTATTGGGCAGCACAGTAGCAAAGTGGTTAGTGCTTCTGCCTTTCAGTACTAGGGTCCCTGGTTCAAATCCCACCCAGGTCACTATCTACAAGGATTTTGCATGTCCTCCCTGTGCTTGCATGGGTTTCCTCTGGGTACTCTGGTTTCCTCCCACACTCCAAAGACATGTTGGTAGGTTAATTGGCTCCTGTCTAAATTGCCCACATTTGTATGCATGTTAAATGGGGACCTTCGATTGTAAACTCCTTGAAGGCAGGGACTGATGTGAATGTACACTATGTAAATTGCCAGCGCTATATAAATACCAATAATAAATACTGTTGCCACCATGCAGGAGATCAGCACTGAAATGAAAAAAGGTCAAAAGAATAATTTTAAAAAACACACATAAAGGTTCACTAGGTCCATTTGGATCTGTCCGAAGCTACGGCCAGATCCTTCGGCAGCTTTGTGAATAGACCCCATTGTGTGAGGGCAGGCAACTGACAGCACAGCAGCTATCAGTAAATCTTCACAATCATAATAACTTAGATATTCAGAAACTTTACATAAACACAGCATCTTATTCTCTCCAAAAAACACATATTATTGACCTATGCTGAGAAAAGTAATGGGTTCTCTTCATAGCTGGCTCCACAGCTATTCTTTGCTTGCACCCCCTGCCACCCCAAACATCCCCCTTAAATCCCTATGCAGGTTTCAATTGTGACCTTCAATTTCAGGATGATCACATGAATATAGCAGAATGATTTAGGTAATGTGACTGTCTGCTGATTGTAGGAGAAAAACATTTGCCAGCACATCTCAGTCCTCTTGTGATAAAACCACCTTTATTGATGTTTGTTCGGCATGTCAGATAAAGTAATGCAATGTTTTGGAACCACAATGGGGTCTTTTTATAAGGCACAGTGACAAAAATGTCACAGATAACCACAGGTAATATACTGTGTTGTTGCAAATACACATGTGCAAATCATCATCACCACAACATCATAATCATGTTTCCCTTGTCATCATGTCATATTTCTGCCAAAATCACATAAATAAAAGCAATAACAATAACTTCCATATTACTTGAAGATCTCCACATCAGTTACGTAAGCCTCAAGTGAAAAATAAATTGTGTAACTCACATTGCATGTGTCTCTGCCCTCATTAGGGAACATTGGCATGCATAAGGGATTCTGTATGCGAAAATGTAAAATGGCTGGTCGAGGTTTCTATGGTAAGCGGGCGCGTGTAACTGAATAAGCTAGATGTTTAGTAATGAGCCATATGTCCATGTGGCTTCCTGGCTGAGAATGAGGCTCTATCACTCGGTGTCTATCATTATGTAAAATGTCAACAAATATTAGAAGTTGTGAGATGTGAGAGAGAACAACATTTGTTAACTCTGTAGCATATACAGCAATGGACTCTGCTATACTAATGCAATAGCAGGTACTGTACACATGAAAATGGAGCCCACCATTTATATGTAAAAAAAATATTAGAAAGGATAAGTTTCACATAGTGTTACTGTAAAGGACCAACACGCTGGTGTCACGTACTTGAGTGTAGACGAACTGAACATTAGGGCTCCTCTTGCAGCAGAGTACCAATTCACCAACCAGGAGCAGAGTCAGGGGTCACAAGCCGAAGTCAGTAGTGGCCAAGTAGAGAGGTACAGGGCAGAAGGCAGAATCCAGTAAGCAGGCTGAGGCCTCAAAAGACAGACAGAGATCAAAAGAAGAATCACAGGCAAGTCAAGTCAACACAGGTAACCAGGATTATGAATTGGATCGCAGGAAGTTGGAAACAACTTGAAGGCCGCTCAGCAAACTGTCCATTACACACATCTGTTTATATAGTCAATTTGGTGCCAATTGGTGTATCTGTACACAGGGCCATAGTACACGCATGTGCTTGAGCCTGAATTGGTCTTCTGCTATGTACTGAACCTTCCTTTCAGATTCTAACATTCAAATTCTAAAATTGGTGAAGGGGAATCATGTGCAAACTGGGGGTTCACAGAACTGTACCATCATCCTCTCTCATTAGGAGATATTTGTTTTAAGGCCTCTGGGATGCACTATATCTTAAGTGTAAATCAAATACACTTCCCTGCAAGGGAGCTGGTGCTCCCTGTCCCCATCTCTAGGGGACCCTTGAACCCATTTGAATACCATCCCTCTTAATTTGTGAGTTTGATGTTTTCTTTCTGTGAAGTGCACCGCCACAGGCCTACTACAGTCAATAGTCTAGCCATTCTGTGCTTTGGAAATTGCCACCCTAATGTTACTCCAATATTGTGGAAATGCCTTTTCAGTAGGTCAGCAAATTTGGTCAACATTTATAAGAATACATGGGCACTTGAGAATGTACACACCAAAGACCGTGAAAATGGGGAAAATTATCTCTGCATATGAGTACATTGCACAAATTGCAATTGTGACATCTATAGCAACCAGCCTTGTGCGATATATATTGTGAATGATGTTTTTTCATATTTGGGATCTGCCTGCCACATAGAGTTTGACTCTATTGGTAGACCAGCAACAGTACAGATTTGTCAGCCTGTAATATATTGAGTTTAAAGCTTTATTGTACCTTTTAACAAATGGGATTCTTTCATTTGTCTTTTGTTCACGGTTTTATCTTCTATGAGTTTCTTTGTGCGACTGGGTTTATGTTTAAGGATCACTACAGGATAGTTCCATTGGACAAATATCCGGTACACTTGCTGATTTGTTGTGTTACTATGTCAGGGTCTGATCAGCTGTATGAAACTCACATGAACTGGGAAATAGGTAAGTCATGCATTGTTGGGATGTGCGCTGTGGAAATCAGGGACGTGCGGTCAGGGGAGGCAGCTGAAGCTGACAACTTTTTCTCCATTCAGATCGGCATCTTACAGGTTACACAGCAGGGAAATCCTCCCTGCTGTATAACCTGTCATAGACGGAGCGCCTCAGCAGTGAGGAGCAATTGAGGGACAGGGAGGCTCCTCCCTGTCTCCTCCCTTCCTCCTTTACACTAGTTTCGGGACGGTTTTGGGTGGGGCTTTGTCTGGAGGGGTGTGGCTTTGTCCGGCAGGGGTGGGGCTTCATCTGGCAGGGCGGGGCTTCATCCAGCGGGGAGCGGGGCTGGGGAATGCCTCAACCAGAGCATGAGGTACCGCATGTCACTGGTGGAAATGTAATACCTTATTTTTCTCAGTGGGTTTAGTGAAGACAAATACATCAAGATAAGAAATGGTCACATCAGAAATGTCAGGATTGAACACAATACCTGTGAAAATCTCAATAATGCACCAAACAATCAGCTTGCATATGGTCATTGGCTCCACCCTACATGTTACAATCTTTGATTTAATCAGGGGCTGCCCCTGACAGAACCGGTGACGTTATTACACTGGGCAGAACCTAAACAAAGGAATTGTGGCACTTGTGTCCCCAACGAACCCTTGAGAGATGGGCGATTTTGCTCTAAATGTGAGCTCATTGTTTGGGGCATTCATTGTTTTCTAATAATGGATTTTTTCCCTAATGTTTTTATTTACCATTTACATTTGTTTTGTAAATGAGTAACAAGGAGTACTATGCACCTACTGTGTCCTCATCAACATTGAAACAAGGTGCCTTGCAAGAAGGGGAGAGATGTTGCTTCTCCTCCTCGCAAGGTACCCTTCCAAAGCTGAGGGCATGTAGCCTGGCATGGTTCAGGAGGTGCAAGGTGGATGCATGCTCGCTGCTCCCCCCTTCCCTCACCACCCAGGCTTTATGCCTAGATAAAGTTATTTTATGAATTGTTTTGGAAGAACCTAATGCTGTGTCATTATTAAGGGACCAATACACATTGTTTACAAAAAAGTGTTTCTTCATTATTGTTTCCATAGACTTTCGTGGGAGTTCAGCCCCATGTTTTGGTTTAGCAGATTTTTTTTCCTGTGTTCACAGAACCTCCTGTGATTAGGCTAGGTCACCTCCTTGCCCCAAGCCTATAACTGGACAGTGAAAGATCAGCAACAGACTAATTAGAACATTGCTCTGCTCTCTTCTCATGTCAGCATGTTTCTTGTGAGCACACATATACAGCAGCATACCTGCTTGGCTCCTAGTGTTGCCCCTCTCTCTACCAGTCCAAATACCACTGTGCAGAGGATTAAAAGAGGCTAAAATTAAGTCAAATTCCAGTATTTACAATAGTTGCATTTACAATTGCGTGTCTTTCTTTGAATAAATTCATAACTGCATTTACAAACACTTTGGTACTTTTTACATCTGCCTGAATTGCTGTTGCTGATCACTTAAAAAGCAAAATATATATATACTGTATGTGCCTGCACTTGAGCAAAAAGCCCTAAGCATTCTCCTCTGTAGCTGGAAGCATTGTGGATAAATTAATCTTTAAAGTTCAGAACAGGGGCATTGGAATCACACAACCTTTTCAATTTTGGTTCCATGTATACAAACTAGGCAACCTGGCAGCCTTCTGTGTACACAGAAGATGTGTACAAGCTTTAACCAACTGAAACCCTACATGATAGTCTCAGTCTAAGACTTTAAGATTTATGTCACAATTCAACCAGCTGGAAAGGTCAGGGATGGCTTATTTTAGGTCCCATGCACACCACATGCTTTGGCAACCATTTTTTCAGTGGTTGCTAATACAAGATCATCTGAAAATTAATGGGTGTGAATGGGAGCAGTTCACACCAGTGCGTTACTTTGATGTCCGCTGCCCTGCACTGTAAAAAAAGTAGACCGGGTCTACTTTTTTTAAGCGCAATGTGTGTTTAAGGCAGAACCAATACCTTATATAGCTTAGTGTAAAAATTAAACACAAAAAAAGAAAAAAGCAACGCAACATGTGTTAACATGCTATGCCAACGCAAGTGAACGCACTTGTGTTAAGTCACATCCAATGTACACATTTTGGTGTATATGCGCCCTAAAAGCTATTTTACTGTTTGTTACCCGTTTTAAAATATTTTAAAGTCTATAGTTCGGGCACAGGTGTACTTTAAGTCTGGAAAAGCATTAAACATGGGCTTCTAATGAGCATGAAGTTTGTTTGTGAAAGAAAAAAAAATCTCATTTCATGACCTTTTAGCCAAAATAACACCTTAAAGTAGAACTTTGAGCAAAAATGCTGCGTGACTGACAGCTGGCTCTGCCTATCTAGAGGCAGAGCCAGCTGTACCCTCCCCCGTCCGTTCTGCCAGTCAACGCTGGCGGATCGGAGCGGGGAGGGGGAATCCAGCCCCTACCCTGTCACGGCAGAGAGCCGTGACAGGATCGAGAGGTGAGCAAACGCCGGTATGTGTTCGCTCACCTCCCGATCTACTGAGCCGACCTGTGACAGTCTCATTGTCACAAGTCGGCTAGAACTATGAGGTGAGTGAAAAGCACCTTTAACTCTGCTTAGTCAATAACTTTGAGTGGAAAAGACAATTATGACGTGCCATAGAAACCTAAAAGATTTCCATGGACTTTAGTAAAACCGGTGAAAAATGCACTTTGCATACTGCTGTTTGCCTTTTAAAATAAGACATAATAAAAGGCCATAATATGTAATTATCAGTTAATAAATAAATGTGTTGAAATAATCATTTTCATATATACAATTCTATTGAGACAAATGACAGTGATTTTTTTGTCACTTTACATCCATCATTTCACTGTGCCATAGTTTCCTTTGCTTTATGCCTTTCTAATTTCTTGTCTTCATCCTTTGTTCAGCTGTCTGAGCGCTCCATAGTATGCCATGAATAAGAATATGACAATTAACAAAACACTAGCATTATACTGAATAAAAACTATTAATAAAGAGGACACATTCATGCCTGATTTCTGCACATCACTGCGGGGATCTATTCACAGTGAAGACTCAATATCCACTTTTCAACTGGAGGCATATTCTTCTAATGCATAACAAACAATAAGTTTCAGCCATGATTCACAAACATCTCACAGTGTGCAAGTAAAAAAAATGTGGAGTCGATCAAAGAAAGTGCATATTAAACATGGATTACCTTGAATCTGAAAAACAAATGTTTATTTTTTAGAATTTAGCCTCTGAATGAATTCCTCTTCTGTGCCGGTGAAGTCTATGGGCTGTGTTTATATGATTAGGAGAAATGTGCTAGGTGCAGTAGCCCATGGCAACTCATTTATCTTTCATTGTTTTCACTACAGGACAGATTGTACCTGGAATGCTTTAATCAAACATGTTGGGAAAAAAATATATCCCCAAACTAGATTTTTTACCCCAGAGCCTATACTTATCTTTACTGCTGATCAGTAAATATTTCAGTACGTCTAGGCATAAAGGATATGTGACATTACTAGGTTTTGAGAACAACTAATGGTGACTATAACATGGTGGCATCAAGATAAATATAACTATATATATATTCATAGTATGAGATACACCATATATTTCTCACTTATTTCATGGGTAACATCCATGTACTTTATGATTTGGATACGTTCAAATACCATAACCAGAGTTTGTCTTTGTCTTTCTCATTTGTCATTCCCCTGTCTAATACTCTTTGTTCCCTTTTGCTCCATTCCTTAATATTTTTCTTATATTATTGGGCTTGAGTGTTCTTTCTATCTTTCTGTGATTTTTGTTCTGTTTATTCATTTATAATAATAAAACTTTCCTAACGTCATTTTTATCGGGATTATTAAAAAGGTAAAAAGCCGTGTATAAATTGCAATAACCGTTAATATCAACCTATTTGTTATTGATTACATTTCTTTAATTGCAATAAGATTGTTTGTTTTTGTTTTTTTTGGATAGAATCAGCATATCAAAAGGGTATGGCACTTTCTTTTATTAAGGGAATACCAACCAGTATGCTGGGTTAATATAATTCAGGGAGAGGTCTTCTCACTTTTTAAATGTATAACAATAAAATAAAACACACACACGCTCAAAAATAGAGATAACCACAAACCAAAAGGGTTAAAAAATTAGATTGGGAGACTAAAAACTGCAAAAACAGTGAGACTGCTTGCTGTTAAAGTGATTTTTTTAAAAGTCTACTCATATTTTCATTTCCTCTTCAAATACATGTAGACAGTCCCGGATTCCCCACAAGGCCACCGAGGCCCGGCCTCAGAGCGGCAGGGACCAGAGGGGCGGCAGCGGTGTGGAATCCCCCGACGCCCGGAACATACACTTCTAGGCGTCGGGAGGTAAGTTGCTTTCTACATTTGGTCCTGCTTTGGGAAGGCAGGACTAAATGTACTGTGAGGAAGCTGTTTGTTCGTGTCCGCTCCGTGTAAACAGTGAGAGGGGAGAGCCATCTTCCCCTCTCAGCTGTCACAGGAGTTCCACCACAGTGCTGTGCTAGTACTCCTGTATTGGAGGTGACAGGGTCAATAAAGAGGGCTTGTTAGCTAGCTCCGTATTGTGTTAGCAATACAGTTAAGTGAAATAAAATTATACAAATTAAAAAGTTATAAGAAATAATAATTAAACGAAAATAAATAAAAAGGTGATTAAAAAGTAAAAAAAACAATAAGAAAAAACATATTTTAAAAAATTATTAAAAAATAATAAAATAATTATAAAAAATAATAAAGTAAATGATAAGCTAAAAATTTAAAAAAGTTTAAAAAAAAATAAAAATAAAGTGATAAAAAAGTTTTTAAAAAATAAATAAACAATAAAAAAATAAAACTAACACTGCCACCCCTGCCATCCGGTTGCCATTCTCCGTTAATAGGGGTACCTTGCGGAACCTGTCCTTGGGGCAGCAGGGAGAGTAAATCCGGCCCTGCGTGTCGACCTACTTTTGTGGTAAATACTACCTGTAATGTATAAAGTGAGTGGCCCATAGCAGCGCCTCTACTAATGCAAAATATTTACAAAACTGTATGCCTTAAAACTTAAAAAATAACTGTAGTTTACAATAGCATCCACAACCGAAATGAAGTCACTTCCCCACTCAGCAAGAACTTAAATATAATAGAGAAGAGAATTCTGACTGTTTAGGTTGCCTTGGTCTACCCCAGCCTTCTGACATTGTAGGTGTCCATATACTTACACCTGCTCAGGTCTCTGCCAAGAAGGGAGATAGATGGTGCATTTAAGGACCTATCTGACTGTCAGTGTTTGCATATGACTATGCATGGCTCCCTATCTTTAATGTGATAGTGCTTACACCAGTTTGGTTGCACAAGCACAGATCCCTGCATTATTATTCAGGGGTAGCGTAGTGGTGCTCCCCATACCCAAAAGTTCAGAATTTTCACAGGGCATGCAGTGGCAAATTGAGGCACTGTGCGGGAGCACTAAAGCTACTGCAACTCTGTAACTGTAGCCCAACTCTCCCGGACACTCTGGGAGTCTCCAGCTATTGGATAGCGGCTCCCGGCAGCCCGGGAGAGAAACACTTTCTCACGGAAAGTTTTACTCTGTTCGATCGAGCAGAGTAAACCTTTCCCTGCTCTGTTGTCTTTTTTTTTTCTGACATCGGAGCTGGAGGCTGCTGTCAGAATAAAAAAAAATATAAAAAAAAACATAGGAATGCATAGCTACATTCCTATTGGCTATTTCAATTTGCAATAGCCAATAGCAAACTAGCTATTGCACCCGCCCACTGCTGCTGTCAATCAGCAGAGGGGACCTGAAGTTCTTCATCAGGTCCCCTCTTGTGATTGACAGCAGCAGAGGTGCTGAGTGCAATAGCTAGTTTGCTATTGGCTATTGCAAAGTGAAATAGCCCATGGGAATCTAGCTACGCATTCCTATGGTGTTTTTGTTTTGTGTTTTTATTCTGATGGCAGCAGAACCGCCCTGCCAATAGAAAACAGTTGGGCGGAGCTGGCTGTCACTGCTAGCTCCACCCAATCATTTTCTATTTTATTTTTTCTACTTTTTTTACTGTTTTTTCTATTCTGCTCGGTACCACAGAGGTACCGAGCAGAATAGCGAAGCCGAATGCCGTTTGGCGGCATTCGGCTATTCACTCACTGCTGTTCGGCATCTATGAGAATAGGCCGGACAGCAGCGAGTAGCCTGCCTGCTGACATATATTCAGGGATGACACTCATTTACAAAGCCTGGAGCCTGTTAGGACTGCTTGCCTTCTTGTGCTACATGCATTAGCTTTAGGTTCCTAGTAGAACTATTTCACTAATTGTACATTCCATTCTTTTTATATATTTTACCTTTGATCTAACTATTTTTGTTATTACAAAGCATACAGCAGCACAAAAACCCTGCGAAAATGTATTTTAGCAATAGAAAAGCAAACAGCTTTATATAAAACAACAATTTCACAAAGTGCTTAGAAAGCTATAACCTTTCTTGCTGACTGGCATGTAAACAATCGCAGATGAGTTTTAACAGGCAACGCCATTGTAGCTTAACACATTAACAGTTTTTTGCAGACTTTCAAAGGACATGGTTCATTTTGTAAACCAAACTCTTTACACTTTTACGTGTAAATGATAAATCTCAATTGACTTAGGCACAAAAGCAATAGTTGTATGTTCAAGTGGTCTACAATATATCCTGTAGTTTTATTTGACACTTGTCTGTTTTGATTAAGGTCAATTATACATTCTGAAGGGTAATGTGAAAGGATGTCTCAGTCTGAAACATCTGACAGCTAAATATTCAGGATTATTGCACATAGGTTTTATTATTATGCTGTTGGTCTATGCACTGGGCTGCTGTTCTTGAAAGTGCTCACACTTCCTGATGCTAATTGCCAATCCCTGTTTGCACTGCAGGGTTCTCTCACAGCTATTTGACATTAGAATGCAAAAGGTTCCAATGCTAATAATTATAAAAACTTTTTTATATTACTCACTAGGGAATAAATGTGACAATTTCTCAAAGGAAGCACTGCAAACCAAAGAAAAGTCCATTAAGAGCGTTGTGTTTAATCAATATTTTTCTAAACTGTCGCCAGAAGCTGATTTCATTTTTTTCTTCTTTCCCTTTGAGTTTCTGTTATTTATTTGCTGACTAGGAGAAGAAAAGGGTATTTGCTTTTCTTTTAAATAAAGGGAATTTGAGACTCTTTCTTTTCTAACTCAACAAGGAATCTGTTTTGTTTATAAAGAAATAAGACATATTTATATATTTGTAATACTGTTATATTGCACATTTGAAGACAAATAACATCACATGCATGCTTCTTATTGATTCCCCATCCATTAAATCTCTAGTTGTATTGTAGAGATAAATAAAGTACATGGTCCTAACCACACTAGCCATTATGGCCCTGATTTATTTACAGCACAATAAAGTAGATCTATACCTAGTTACTAACATCTATCATAAACTTAAAAATGCTAATGTAATTTCAAATGTAATTTTCAATATTTTGAAATCTGCAGCTTTCATATAAAAATATTTGGTGATCCTGCCAGTAAGGACCTTCTTCAAGCACTTCCTGTTATAGGGTGACATTATTCTGTCCCTGTCTCCTAGTTGTGCTCCTCTGTTATGCCCTGGACTTTGGGTGGAGGCTACAAATGGCTACTTCAATACACATTATTCAGCCATGGTCCACTGTCATCATGTAAATTGTATATGACACACAAGGTTATGGCAAACTGAATATCATTCACTTTGGGTTTACGTCTTTTTTAAAGTGTATTTAAAGCAAAAACTTTGTGTTATTATTTTTGGATGGATTAGGGAATTATTGGAACCCATGTCAGTTTTTTTTTTGCTTTTGCCTCTGTGGGAGATTTGTAGATATTTAAAACCCTCACCCACAATTCCCATGCAGTAATAAGAAAGGAGGAGGCTCAGTATAGCTGGGTAATAAAATGGCAACATGCATCCTGTAGTAACTGTAAATGTATATTTTATCTAACAAGACAATAAGAAGAGGTTAGATAAAAGTGTAGGTAATTGCAAGGCTCATAGTGGATTAATAATATAGTTAATGAATAGTATACAGCATAAAATGACCTTAAAACTCCAGTTTCTCTATGTAGTCTGTAATGTATGGAGCAAATCTGTAATAATCTTAATCAAATTTTCTCGAGCATGAAAAGGCTGAGGGTTAAAAATATAAATGTACATTTCTGCTTTCTGTACATTGCCAGGTGACTGGATAGCCTTACTCCGAAGACCTCTGGCTGCAATAATAATGATTATATGGATGTTGCCGCTGGCTGTAAAGGAAAGTCTCAGGAGAGACTATTTTTTTTCCTACACGCTCTAAATTGTCTCTGTTAAAGGTCGGGTCCAAATGGAACCATAAATGCTTTATTATAAACTTCTTTTATGGAAATGTCTCTCTGCTGGTATCAATAGAGGACATTTACTTTACAAAAGAAACAAACCTGAAATATAATTTACATTCTGTTTTGATTATTACTTTTTCTGTATGTCAAAGGTAAATTATCCTGAAATGTGAGCGTATACTTGGAAAAATATAGCTACTGCTGGTCTGGCTAAAAATAAGAGAAATAACTTCACTCTCTCCAACATTGAACTTAGTTGTTGTAAAAGGGTATTTTATAAAACTCAATGAAAGAACAGTGGATTGCTTATAGCGTCAGATTTCACCTGTAAACGAGCAGCACGTATCTGATCAGTCATTAGATCAGAAGACAACACCTTTCTCACTCACTAGCTAAATGTTTGTAGACTGCCTATCATGTCTGTATATAAGATAGCACAGTCAGCATCTGAACAATTGCTCCTAGAGTCAATTACATAAATAAAAGACATATGAAAAGGGCTAATAGTTATCATGAAACACGCTACACTCACACATGTGCGTAGAAGCACGCAAACACATAACCATACATCTTTCATGGTGCCAAATTGCAGTCACTGTGTGGCCTACCATACTCGCTCATGAGAAGGATGTCTTTGAATATAAATGAGTATAGGTGGCACTGCAGCTGCTTAACCAAGCTTTGCCACCTGTGAGTTGTAGGCATTTTTTAGTGCATACATGAAACAAGCATTTGAATGCTTGCCAATGTCCTTTGATTGCATGTGGACCACAACTAAGCATGCACAGTCATGTATAACATTACTGTGAGCAGTGCTATGAATCTGGCCATGCATTCTGGCTTCAATTGCTTGCAGATCTGTGTAATATGTCAGCAATTAGTTGGATTTGATTTTTGCTCATCATTGGTCAGCACTTTAAAACTCATGCACTGTATGCGTTTAACTACCTACCCTAACATCCATTGTTTCACTGGTAAAGGTTCCCCAATCTTATCCAAATGTATACTGTCAATAAACCAGGTCTTATAAGTAACCCAAATTAGGGCCACATCTACATCTACATCTTTCAGGGCTAATACTAATGACTAATGAGTTATGATGATCTTTGCATTGAAAAAAGGATAACTTAGGGAAAATAATTATATTTTGTATTACATAACCACAAGAGTGTTACCATGTACCTAATACACACACCATCCTCAATGCACAAAGATTATTAAAATGATAGAGAGAAAAAGGGACAAGATGTGTTTTTTAATCCGATTTATAACCAAAAAATGTGCAGGCCAATATACATATATACATTTGTAGACATCATGCAGACCTCCCTGTATCCAGCTGCACCATTTAGTAAAACACTTAGGTGTCTATTCTGGCCGTAGCTTCGTGAACATGCTGAGCATGTTCGGCCGACCCGAAGCCACACGAAGCAAGCCGATGTACGGCTGATTTCAGCCGATATACAGCTGAAATTAGCCGTACCAGCCTGAAGTGAATAGCCGAACAGTGTTCGACTCACTTCACTTCAGATCGGTCATTCACTCGGCTGCCCTCGGCAGCTTCGTGAATAGACCCCTTAACATTCATTTTGAGCCCGAAAACAAAAAAAATTCTTATATTTTGGCTTACCAGTCCTTTACATTTTCCACTCGATTAGTTTTCTTTTTTCATTTTTTTTCCCTTTATTTTCATACAGTGATCCTGGCAGTAACACACTTGTGACCATGCACGCTGCAAATATATTTGTCATGGTCTATACTATGAGAACAGTAACACTGGTTACTGTTAATACAAAAGGAGACCTGTGCTGATAGAAATAGTGATGCTCTCATTGCTGGCCACCTTCTGAGAAGGCGTCCGTGGTTTCTGAGTCCTTGACCAGGAACAAGAAGGTAGCCAGTAAAGTCAGAGTGAGGTCAGAACTCCTGAAATGCATACTTGTTCTGGATCAGTGTTTTAGCCAATAAGCATATTAGCCAGGCAACTAGCATTGTCAAAATTGAAGTTCATTGACAGACTCTACATTCCTCTCAGGATAGGTTAAAAAAAAAGTATATGGAATAGATTTTTTTCCTTACAAATTATAGTCAGTAAATCAATCTGTTTGCCACAGAAGAGCTGCAGGGCCATACTCACTATGAACAAAGCTTGTTCTACAGAGCTGTGAACATGCCTAATAAGTATGCTTTATTCTGTATTGCAGAATTGCTTTTAGTTAAGCATGAACACATTGTGATATGCTTCGGTGTAAGAATAGTGTAAGTCTGAATTATTCTATTGACAATAGATTTGTACTATTGTCTTCTTAACAAAGTTTCATTGAATAAAGTCACAGAGCTATGGTTACCCATCAATACCATTCCTGTAAAAAAGGGGAATATATATTCTGATTTGAAGAATATTACGACAGATGTTGATGTATTGATTAAACCAAGCTTAGAGTGATTAGGGTCAATGCATTATCTTATTTGTAGCAAATATCATCTGATGGCAAAGTATTGATTGTTCTCTTGAAAGAATAATCTTTGAGTTCAAAGTGCCTCCTGCATGGTAATGACCAGAGTATACCATGTGGATGTTAGATTATTACAATGATGTTGACAGACTTTGGGCTTGTGTTGATTACATCAGTCTGAGACACTTCTGAGATCATTCAGAATTCATTGACAGGTGCATCTGGCCTGCAGTTGATCTTCTTCTGACCTGCTTCAAGGTGTTTTTCCATTCCTATAGACTTTGATGGTAATGCAAAACTTGCTTGAAGCACACAGAAGCCTTGACACAGGCCCTTACTTTGTTCATATCAGTAGTCAAGTAGTAAAGTATACTTTGTGCCCTTGAAAACCTTGAGGGTTGGTTACACTGCCCTAGACTTCAGGATTTTTATTCCAATGCCATCATAACTAAGATACAGCACTGCAGTGTGAGGTGCAGACCCGCAATGCCTGCTGATCTCTTGTGCCTTCTGATTTTACCAGGTATCTTAGTTACAAGCGTTGCAGAGGGAGGACCATGGTGAGCTGAAATGGATGTTCTGCTGAGTCGTAATCTATTGGTGTATCATGCTGTAATCACCCAGTGTAATCTGCAGTGACGTACCTGTTATAGAGATTCTACTACTTAAATATAATTTATAACATACAAGACATCAGTTCTGCTGTTCACGAAATACTAAGAAAATATATTTCCTAATATAGGTACAGTACAGTTTGAGAATGCAGGCTGATGGTTTATTTATGTATTACAGGTATTTCTGTAGCATTAACAATTTACACAGCACTCTACATATAATACATTTACATAAATCCCTGCCCTCAAAGAGCTTACAATCAAAGGTCTCTATCTCACATGCATACATACAAGGGCCAATGTAGACAGGATCCAATAAACCTACCAGCATGTCTTTGGAGTGTGGGAGGAAAGCCACGCAAGCACAGGAAGAACAAAACATGCAAACTCCTTGTTGATAGTGACCTGGCTGGGATTCAAACCATGGACCCCCAGTGCTACAAGGTAGACGTGCTAACCACTGTGTCACTGTGCTACCATCTAGGTTGTTTTTAGATATCTGTGGATCCACGGCAAATAGTTCATTATTGAGTTTAGGTGAGAAATTATGAATCTGGAGGAGCATAGGACTTAGAGTTACCGATATTATGATTGGCCCATTGTTATAACATGGTTCCGATGTGTCCCTGGGTCATTTCTATTTCTTAGCCAAATCTGTTGCCTCCGTGTACATCACAGCAGGGGTCAGTAGAAGAACTCTCAATTCAGTTCAATATGCAACACATTAGCAACACATTAGCGCACTGCAACATTGTGGATCTGTTCTTAGGAGCCCAGAGTTGGGCTTTAATTTTGTCTGAGTGTATTTGTAACAGGGGGTCTCTTGATCCAAAATTATTATACCTGATTATCATAAACCTGAGTCTTTCAAGGCCTACTTATCTTCAATAGAGAGACTTCCTGGGCCTGGGCTAAATGCCCCTATTTAACCTTTGATCAAATTAGCCCTTCCTGCTACAGTAAGAACATATTGTTTAGGAGTTAGTACATGCCTATGTGTTTTATAGCGCATCAATGCATGTACATGGGTTAAGCCATTGTTTTAAATGGTGCTGGTTCACATCTGCACAGTGCATTGATCTGTGTTGTATGTTTTTGTGATGTATCAGTATATGTTATAGGGCCTGTTGGTGACAATGGCACACATGAAAATGCATATTTGTTGACAAGGCATCTAAAATTGCATAAAGATGCACATGTAATGGTGTGAATCCAGCCTCACACATGCATTCTAAAACTGTTGCCTTCAAATCATCTGATATTGCACAGCATTCAATGTTTCAAAGGACATGTGCTAGAGTACCAAAATCTTCACCAAAGTAAAAGCCTTACGTGAGAACTTAATTAACCCAATAGATTTATTACTTCCCATGTGGCTAGCTGTAGCATAAAATAAAGCCTATATAGGAAATGTATTGGTGACAAAAGACAATACCTTGACCTTTTTGATTCATTAACATGAATGTAGGGCCAATAGTAAGCAAGATGCAAATATTGGCGAGAGTGATGTGAAAGTTTTTAAACAAGAAAATATACGAAGATTAGTAAATTCTGTTTCTGCCAAAGATAAATGATGTGCATTTCTTTTTTAAAATGTAAATATTGACACATTGCTCCAACTTTGTTAAGATCGTGATAAGGGATCTTCTTGTTGCTCATTAGAAGCCCCATTCTATTTGTATTCAGTCATGTTTATAAGCTTGTAAATGTAGCAGTGTGGTTTCCAGACACAAACTGAGGGATCAACATTTACATGAATCCATGGATCCGCAACTAATTCAATTGATTTAAATAGCACTGGGAATTTAAGCAGATCAAGAGTGTGCAGAAATAATTCCCTGGATGTGTGAATCACTCTTGTCCTGTGCAGACTGCGAAGACAATTTTCACTTTAAGAACAGGAAATAAAAAGATCAACCCACTTACAATTATTCTTCAGAGACTAAAAGTAGTTTTAGACTTGATAACACCCTGCCTTTGCTAATGAAGAGAATGTTTAAGCAGAAAAAGCTTCTTAATGTATACTTATATATTTCAGACCATCATTTAATATGGTAAAGTGAAGTGCACAGAGTACAGTAGGACATATCAATCATTCCCCAATCATCTTTCAGTTTTGTAACTAATATGAACTGATGCTGCTATTCATTTGTTATACAAGCACAAAATGTTAAGGAATAAAGTAGCTTTTTAAAGAAGACCTTGAATGGAAATACAAGGTGTGCTTTGCTGGCAACCACCCATCCTCTGAAAAAGACTGCAAATACAGCTTTCTGAGAAAAAAAAACTGTGCCTCATGTCTGCCTCCCAAAAATGTTTTTCTGCTATGTGCTGAAGTACATTCTAAGAGAATTTTTAACACCCAGTTTTTGTTGGGATTTTTCCAACTTTTGTTGGAAGTGGTCTAAGGTATGTTTTTTTTAATTTTCTTCTCACAATATTTGGAAGATGTCATTCTTGTTTTATTTAGGGGGAGGGGACTGTCAAACAAGGTACTGAGGCAAAGACCAGCTTTCACTACCTCATTAACCATACCACTGTAAAATGATAAATCCTAAAGAACTGATTGGTTGCTTTGGACTGCAAAAAAATTTTTTTTTAATATATCTATCTATATATAAAGATAGATATATAAAGATAGATATATGAAGTCAGCTTCTAACACAGAGTTTGTAGAATGGTATTCCAGGCACCAGAATGTATTTAAGTGGTTCCTGCCAGTGTGTATTTGTTACTGTTAGATCAAACACAAAGCAAAACAGATTCCCTTGTAGAGAGTCTGTGACAGCACAATCCAGTACACAATAAACCATTCAGCATCCTGGCTAGCTGTGAGAACATTTGGGTCTGCTTATACTTGCAGGAATTTCCACCACAGCTTGCATGCAGTCTCACTTTCTAACATACATCACCTACTCATCCCAGTGAAGATTTTTATTAAACCCCAGATGTGGATAACAGTGTGGACAGTGCTTAACCCTCTGCATATCGCTACACAGCCTTACCAGTACAACCAAAATGCCACAGTCTAGGGGAAAGGTAAAACCCATCAATGATGGACCCAAAGCTTGGACTCAAAGGGGCTGTTTCTCCCATAACCACCCCCTCACTTTGAACCCGCAGATTTTCAAACACTAGCTACCAAACAGTGGGCTCTAGAGAGGGCACCTGCATTTTTTTGACAAGAACCTGCCTGATGTTCAGCCAGGATGGAGAAATATTGGAGAGCCAGGAACCAGCAGGTGACTCTTGGTTTTCATCAGTGGGCCTTTGTAGAGGAGCATGCTATATGGTTATCCTAAAGCATTGTCCCCGTAGATAGTATTACAAAGCCCCCAGTGTCTATTTAATATTCATTTTCAGCTGACATCAGCTTTCAACTCAAATACATTACTGGATGCTCTTCTCCACTCACCAACTGTAACAAAATAGGCCTCAGACCAAGACTGGAAGCATCAGTGTGGACCAAGAAATCTTTCTGAAAGTGTGGTGCTAGACCTGAAAGGCATTTTTTCCTTTGGTTAGGTTGGCCATAGGTGCTGCTAGGCCTATACCAAACCGTATATACTGAACCGTCTAAAGTAGCCTACAATGCCCAGGAAGGCTCTAACCATTTCTTGATAACAGAAATGTGCCGATCCCTAATCACTTCCATCTTATGTATTTGGAGTTTTATCAGACCTCGCCTAATGGTATAACTGAGATGCTTTGCCTCTTCCAGACCTATGGTTCATTCCATTGCTGTTAAATCTACTTATTTGCAGTTCAGGATGGCCTTTATCCTGGGTAGATGACTCATGAGGCCCAAAAATTGTATCCATCATTTGCTGATAATGTAGCAGGGGCCCCCTCCAGGGCAGAAGGCATTTGAACATAACCCTGTGAGGTAGCAAATTCTGTCTTTTAGGCACCTGTTAGATTCCCCTAATAAGGTCTAGGGATGGTATGAATCTTGCCAGACCCCTCTCAATAACTTTATCAATGTTGCTCTGATAACTAATTTCTGAAGTCGCTTCAGAACCTCAATAAACCATCAGGGTTGGGAACCAAGAGTTTTGGCTACACCATTACCCTAAGGTCTAACATTCACTGTACCTCCTCAGCTGCCACCTGTCTGCGTACCTCTGGAATACAATAGGGATTAAACCAAAACTTTAATTTTGGGGCCTGTGATAATGTCCTGTTTAATTGTGCAGCCTAACTCTGAGAAAATATGCCTATTTCTCTGCAGAAACTCCCTCACCTCTTTTAACCGTTTGTTAAAAATTATCTAGTCTGTAGTTTAGTGAGTTTACCAGACAAATGCATATGTTTGAGGAAAGTGGCCTTTGCATGAATCTTTTCATTTTGACCCACATACGTGCGAACAAATTGTTTTCACACCTGTAAATATAATAATAATGAATGAGTTTAACTTGCCATGAAGGGAACTGAAGTACGCGATCCCCTTGGGTGGAAAGTTTGAATGTTCTCAGACCTATTGTATAAGGGCTTACTGCACTACCTGCAGGTGTTCATGGATGTAAGCAGAGGCATAAGCAAATCAATAATTTCTTGCATGGTTGAGATATGTTCTAGAACCTTGGTTCTCAACTGGTGGGTCGTGACCAAAAAGTGGGTCGCGACCCCGTGTTCAGTGGGTCGTTGCATGCCTTCCTCTTTTCTAGGTGAGAGGCTTCTCAGCCCTCCCTTACACAGCACTGTCAGTTCTCGCTCCAAGCAGCCATTTATATGCTGCTTGGCGCAGAGTGTCAGCTTGAGGGGAGATGGGGCTGTGGCTGCGAGGGAGCTCCATCCATTTGTGCATTGCTTACAGCTTCCCACCCATAGCCTGTAGAGGTGCCTGGACCGGAGTGGCGTCACGTTCTGGCTCCCGACATTTCTACAGGGCGCGCAAGAGGGTTGTACAAGCATTGCACATATGGATGGTACTCCGTCACAGCACAGCAGCCCACACTGGACCCCAGGCTGAGGATCCACTCCAGTTCTCGTAAGGTAGGGAGACTGGGTTGATCTGTGGTTGTGTGTCTGTCAGTGTTTTTGAGGGCCTATTTACACTAGTGAAGTGTGTTAATTGAACAATCCTGTGCGATTAACGCACTGTACCATGCAATCACACCTACTACAGCTACTACAGTGTGGGAGGTGCTTTGCACTGTCATTCATTTGAATGGCACCCCAAACGCACCTCCCACCCACAGTTCAATCGCCCACACCTGGCCGTGCGGTACCGCAATGCCGTGCATTCCATTGCAGTGCAACTTGGGTCGTAACTTAATGACCAAGGACAAGTGTGGGTCCTGAGGTTACACAGGTTGAGAACCACTGTTCTAGAACATCCTTATAGTGTGTAGTTTCACTCTCCCAGGTTTCCTTCCCAATAACTAACAACCCTCGGGTTGCTGCTCATACAACAGTTTAAAAGATGAAAAACCATATAATATCTGACTTCTCTAATTGCAAAAAAGACATAAGGCAGAAGGCATCGCTGATTTGAGATTTAGCTATTAAGATTCAAAAAAATAGGATGAAAAAAGAATGAAAACAAGTATTTTTTTTTTCAAATAGGTAGTTGTTTATGATACACAGTGCTTTAGAAAACGAATGCCATTCAGTTAAAGTTTGCATCAACTTGATGTCTTTAAAGGAAACTTGTCATGAGGAAAATACTACAGAGGCTGACATTACTGATCCACTAAACATGCTCATTTTATGACTGTTATATGTACCCACTGATGTGGACTAACCATGCAGATAAGACGTTCTGCCTCCACTCTGACTCCCCTTGCCACATGCTTCCTGATCAGTGACTCAAACTACAGAAACAGAAATAGCCAAGTGAGTAACATTTTCTGCCACCATATCTATTTCATGACTAGTTCACTTTAATTCATTCATATGTATACTGTACTTTAGTACCAATTTTTATGCTTAAAACATGGATTTAGATTCATGTTCCAGAGTATTAAAAGCAATTTGGCTTGTTTTGTAAAATTGGTAAGAGAAGTAAATATTCTAATTACTTATGTTCATCAGAACTGCTTACAAAGTAATATTATTGCAAGCATTATTAATTCGCCAGTAAAATAACATTAGGATTTACTGTGTGTTGACTTTAAAGAAAATGGTAATAAGCACAAAATGTGACGTTTGTGAAATGCCTGGCGTGTGTGCAGCTCACTCAATGCAAATACATTTTCCAAATTTAATTAGTGATTAAGAGAAAAAGATCCACACTCAGCTGCTAATTGCAGCTTGTGTTACGTCATTCTATATGTGCGCTGTGGATGTATTGCTTTGGATTTAACCCCAACCCCCAGCTCCCTCTGCTCAGTGACTACACAATTCCTTTTAAGACAAGTTTGTGACATATTGAGCTACCGTTGGTTTCCTTTTCGATTGTGAAATGACATGTCTATTTTGTGACAGAGTGAAATGAACCAAACACTGCTACCGCTGTCTTATATCTTATAATGGAAGGTTCACAGCATGGGCAAGTGGGAATTTCTGCAGGTGGGAATAACTACTTATATGAAAAATCCTCAGTTCAATCAATCAAAGAAAAGTGCAGCAACAAAGGCCTGTCATTTCAAGCCAGTTCAGTTTTGATGATTTACCATAATTTAGTATTATGGTGCAAATGTTTCTAAAATAAATATTTTTTACCACAAATCGAGGGATTAGATGAAGTGTTAAATGATAATTTTTATTAAAGTTGAACTCCAGGCAGATATTTAAAAGCAACAATGCATGCATTTATCTATTTATTAAAATGCATCAAATGTATGTAATTGCAGTTAGTATAAACCCCTGAATTTTTGCTTGATTAAATTTACTTATAATCCCCTGTAATGGCAGCACTCAGACTAGCAGATAAGGCATTATTTGAGACCTCCATTTACATGTGCTGATGAGGAAGCAGTTGCTGTTTCTTACTGTCCAGTCATATGTTGGGGGCAGGTTGGTGACCTAACTGTGTTGTGCAACGGCAGCTAAGAAAAGTCATGCGACCTTCCTGTCTGTGTTGCCTGGCAGGGCTGTATAAATCATAGGATGGACATGAATACAAATCCTTTGGCAGGTAAAACAGCAGATATACATGCATTTCATGGGTGTCTTAAATATGTACTCATGGAAATCTAGATTCTAGACCCTTGAATTGAAAAGAGCTGCACACAGTAATTTGCAATTCACTTGCACCCATGTCCCATTACAGAATACTTTGTGATGATAGCTTTGGTGCCTCCATACCTCTATCCCCTATGATTTTCTCTACAACTGGTTGGTTGTTGGGAAAGTCACCATGACTATCAATAGGGTTAACAAAAAGTTTGACAGATGCAGAATGGAACAAAGGTGCCAGGAGCATGGCAAGGCCGCAATTTCCAGGATGATTATCATTGGGTCAGGGGAGTGAAGGTAAGTATGATGCACATTAGTCCACTCTTGACACCAGAAACCAATGGTTTTTGAAGCTACCACAAAAATGAAAAAAGTTACAAAGAAGTACAAAAAATGCAGACTGGCAACAGTATCCTTTGTTTCTGGCAAATGTCCGGGCAGAGTTATGACTAGTGTATTAGATGTGGAGTGCCACTGGGTCAGAGGGGACGCAAAGGATAGGAAATGTGGTGCAAATTACACAAAACAATTATCTGACCTGCTTGTATCTACCACTAACTCTGCTTTCAGATGATTAGTTTACTCACCCCTAACAGCCAGTAAATGTAGCTATAAGAGCAGGACACATTTTGGGAGAACTGTAGTAAAGAAGATATTTAACAGCTGACTTTGTATTCAATAATCCCATGGAACAAAGCTAACAACCATTATTTCATCATACATGAAAGCTAATATAGAGCATTTGGCAGCATGACAAGTCTACGTAAATCAAAATTTCTGTTCTAGTGCGGCTACTTTTACATTCATTGTTGTATATGTTATTAGTAGCTCATTCATAAGCCACATAGTTAGAAAAACCTGCAAACCTTAGTCAAAAGTCCCACGTTTACAAGGATGGATTCAAAAATCTACCTGTGAGTCATAATTAAATGCTAAGGTGGCATAGTGAATATGCCAGCTCAGAGCTGAGAAAAGGAAGTGCCTATGCTAATTGACCAATTAATCTGATGCCATAGGTAATATAAAGAAACTTGCTAGGAGCCAGAGGGAAAATTACAGTGAACCCTATCTCACTTGGGCGTGGTTGCACTCACATATCCTTCTGTTAAGACCACTTAGGGCCACTAATTGCTTTCTTTTAGTGAATAAGTATTATAAAAATAACTTTGATTATTGGCATATCATTGAAATATCACAGCAGCAGTGCTTACTTTAAAGCCCAACTCCAATCCAAACTGTTTTGTTTTCTTTTTAGACAGAGTGGTAAAGGGATGGAACCTGTGTCAGGTTTTTATTTGTGGTCTGGGTCACCATGGGGAAAAAATCTTCTTTTTAGGACAGGAAGTAATTGGAAAGGTTCTCAGTGGGGAAACAGACTGCAGGGTTTTTTTTCCAGTAAAATGGGGAAGGGATCAAATTTTAGTTAGGTTATCATTACTATTATTATTCTTTGTGTCCCATTGACAGTCATTGCCCTGTTTTCTCATTCTGCTGACACAGGATACCACAAGACAGAAAATGAGAAGCAGTCTCCCCCAATGGGGCCACAAAAATGCAATACAAATCTGACAGAAGTATTTACTTCTACCAAGTCTATCCAAAACTAAAAATACATATTTTGGATGGAGTCGAGCGTTAAAGTAATTTTGATATAATTTTTACATTTTACACTTTGCTCTTCCATATGTTTGTATTGTATTAATGTAGAGGTGTATGGATTAGCCATGCAATGCAGTTTAGATTAGCCACTACAATCATCCCTTTTTAACAGTTGTTCTCAAAGAGTTGGCTGGCTCATGAAAATATTATGAGATGGAAAAAAAAAAATTCACAAATATTGTGTAGCGCTGCAAAACAGAAAGCAAAGCCTGAGCATGAAATGGGGAAATTAGACTGCCCTCTTGTACATACAGTACATAAGTATAATCTTTACACATAAACAAGGTTTTTACCACCATTTTATTCTATAGGGTCTTGGCATTCAGAAAATATATAATGTTGGGGGGTTTTACGTCATTTTCAGGCCTAAAATGTGGAATATACCATGGGTGCAAAAATTGAAAAAAGGGCCTCAGTCATGAAGGGGTTAAAGAAAACGTTAATGGTTCTGGTTTAATTGCATTCATTTTTTTAGGAATATACATTTTTAAATGGATATCTTTATATCTCTTTTTACTCTATAAACAATATTTGTTTTAAAAATATATATTTAATACAGGGTGCACATGTGACAAAGGATTCCCAGAGCATTTTGTGCTTCATAAAGAGATACAGCCCAGAACATACTACCTCCTTTTAGATGCTCCGGGGTTGATTTTCTAAAGGCAAATGGGCTGTTCACTTTGCAAGACACTTTTTCATTTGCTTAGTGAATAAGGTGAAACACTGCTAACTTCTATCATATCATCAATTGCAAGCAATCTTTTTTTTGTTTTCATTGCACATTATTGGTTATTTGCAAAATGAATTGCTACCAGGAAAGAAGGGGATAGCCACTGCTGACTCACTCATCTGTGTGAATGTAAATATATGCTTGAGTTATTAAGGTCTGTAAACAAGAGGGTAACTTGTGCAAGCAACTTCCCTGGATACCCACAATTGATTGCTCACCCCGTATACAAGCCTGGGTAAGAGTATCACTCTAGCTGGTTTTCGAAGTGCGGGGACGGAGCGCAGCCGGCCCGGATATGGTCTGAGTCAAGCTGCATCAGAGCCTGCATCAACCCAGCAGAGACCGAGGGAAACGAGCGGACGGCTGTCTGTGGTTTTCACACAGCCTTCGGATCCAAAACCGCGCCTGGGACACCACACCGTGGAGATTCCGTCACCTTCCTGCTGTTCACTGTGTGGCCGCACATATATATGAAAGTGATCTCTGGATACCTCTCAAATTTGAAATTGAAGACCGCGGGCCAGTGAGAGTCCCCAGCAGGTGGAGAGAGAAGGGCGCATATAGCTCCTGGCCCTATCAAAGAGATCAATCTCTGGAACCCAATCATTACTACTGGACACGCTTATTTAAGCACTAAAACCATACAATACTGTGGGATCCAAGCAGGACTGTCTCTCCCTGAGCTCCCTGAGCCACAACATTTGTGAGTAAACTCGGATACATTGTATCCCTATGTGAAATACAATCTATGTATCTGCCACACAGATGGCTTGCAGATTACCACTGTCATAGCTACATCAGTATATCCAAGGGAAGTTCTTTTAATTGGTTTTAAATGTTTTGTTGTGGGTGTATTTACATGTTGTTTTTCTACGATTAAATATTCATTTTCATTATTTATGTCTTACCTGTTTACTGAACCAGCTCCATCCAAGGGATTTCTATAATTAGGGGACAATCCGTTTTTGAATAGTCTGTTGAAACCCTGGAGATTGGTACACAATTATATTGTTCTGGCGTAACTCCTTTATGTTCCCCTGTTTTTTGCAAACAAGAGGATTTCTTGAACATGAAAATCCAAAAAATATGTGAAAAAGAACTCAGCCCTTTGCTGCCTGGTTAAATATTATGATTTGGATATATGCTGGATGTTTATAAATATATTGGCACAAATATATTGACAAATATATTGACACTGAAAATACAGATCAATTTTTATAATTTGACATTCTTAAAGGAATTTTACATTTATTGTTGAAATTAGAGGTTTATAACTTCATAGCGTAGTGCAATTTGTGATAGTAAGGAAACATCAGCACCTATCTATGAAAAGGATTATCATGCCTTCTTAACAAACCTGTGACTTCTGTCAAGGACATGCTATCTATTACGTGTGAATATAGACTAAACCTGGAAGACTTTGGATATACAATTATTACAAGCTATATGGCTTTTCCAGCTTACCGGCCTTTTAACTTCCTATGGTGAAAGTACTGCAAATGTGTTTTTACCCGGTATTAGTACCAGACAAAACCTCCAATTGTAATAATGAGAGATGAGCAAATTGTTTCAGACAGCTGCGGATTTTGTACAAATGTTGATAGTTCACAGAGGCCAAGCAATTTATAGGAACATGTCTCAGAGAAACTGAAACCATTAGGATTCTGGGAAATCAAAATGTCACTTTCTGAAATGTAGAACAGGGAAATAACAGGTAAAGGAGGATTTTATAATAAATGCATAATCAAGATGATTCAAGTTTGTTATATCAGTTTGAAAGAACAAGATAAAAATGTATTTCCCAGGGGGCCATCAAACATTATGGGGGCTGTGAACTATAGAGAAAAATTCTTAATGTATCCATTTTCTCTCTGCTCAAAAAGGGAAAAGGTGCTTTGGATTTATTTTTTTAGAAAGTCAATTTGGCGTTGTAAAATAAATCTAAACTTACATACAAACCCCACTGAAGTCTACGGGTGGGAGGGGTGAATCTTGAAAATCAATTCTGGGCATTTTCAAGGCAAGGGATTGTGAAACAAAGGGCATGGGGAAGTAGGCAATGCCATGGAGGACATATAACAATGCAAAAATAAATTACCTCCATGGGAGATGCTTTTAAGCTGCATGTGGTGCAAAGAAACAGTATGATACCCATGGGCAGTGTCATCAACATTCTAGCAGCTTCTGGAGCAGAGGAATAAAATGTCACCCAATAACTCCTATGTCCAGAATCTCAATGTCACCTTGACAAAACTGCTGGCATTTTAACTGCTTCCATTCCATCTGGTGGAGTCAGCCCCCTTTCATGAGTGATTATGGCTAGTGCTAAAGCAAAGTGGCAGGTATGCAGCCACATTTTTTTTGCCTAGAAATGCATACCTGCCCTCCACCAGCACATGGAAGTTAATGTCACTGTGTTGCTGGACCATGCAGAAAGAAGCAGGGTCAGATGACCACAGGCACATGGCCCAGCAAGCATGGGCTAGGATGTTACATCTGCTTGATAGCACACTGGGCAAATTTATTGGGGGCTGGAAAGGATACAGGACAGGAATAGAGCTAGCAGTGCCATCACATGTCCTGCACCATGGTGATTGTGATAGGGCAGTCACCTCTACCTGCTTCTCAATGACCTCATCCAGTCATTCCTCAAAGCCTTTAGCCCCCGTCAAGTGTCCCAGAGCCGATGCACAAGCCCAGACAAAATGCTGCCAGGCTGTTTTGCAGCTGGTATGCTTGGGGGATAGGAGCCACCCTGGGCCAGAGATTCTGTAACCAGGGACACTGATCTCTCTGCAAGTGGCCGGAGCCAGCCATAAGGTGGCTGACCCCACACGAGCTTGCGCTAGGCCATGGTCATGTGTGGAAAGATCACACACATTAGTTTGCCTGGCACATGTCCCGAATCTGGTGGATCAGAGGTTCCTAGTTAGATACCCTGGATTTCAGGCTAGAAAAGTGTGTGGTCACTTTAGGTGGTCATAGCCATCTAGAGTTCTCCTGGCTAAAATGCAGTGTCAACACATGCCACCTGCCAACCAAATGATATGCACATGCCATAATGAGGTGGAGATTAGCAACACAATCTCTCTAGTGTTCCTGCTGGAGCACACACTGTGTGTGGTGTATTAGACCAGACCCTTTCCTTCGGCCACTCTCATATTCTCCAAGATACACAGCATTTTGCAGAGGCCTGCAGGTACCTAGAAGTCCTACACTAATCTCTCCCTATGCACTTCATCAGCACAACTTCTTATACTTTGCCTATCACAGCTAAAGCACATTGTCAGCGTTGCTGGGAACCCACCTTTAGTATTCAGAGGGGGTAGGCTTATCCAAAATCCTTCTTATTTGCCCTTCTAACCCAGCTGACCTAAGTAAAAAAGGCCAGGCAGTGCATTATAGTGATTTCACACGTTTGTTCGCTGTATCTACTAACACTCAAGATTTGGAACCCGTGGTAGTGATGAACCTAAACCTAATCCCTAATGACATGCTATATAGTGTAATAACCCTTGCCTAGACTTTTACTAGCTTCTCTATATCAGAAGAATATAGTACATTCATACAGTATTTCCAAATTAATATATGAATGGAAATAGCTTTATATTAAAAAAGGAAGATAGAGTGTGTGTGTGTGTGTGTGTGTGTGTGTGTGTGTGTGTGTGTGTGTGTGTATATACTGCATTCCAGTTTTTACACATGTTGTATTTTATTTTTTCAGCTTTGCAAAAGTCTATATCCTTAACAAATATACCTGATGGGATTTGTGAATTCTATCTTCTTCTTTCTGTAGCTACAAAAATTCATAGAGATAATATTGCAAAGAGAATGAGAGAAAGCAAGATAAATTAGTAAAGTGACCCCACAAGACCCATGTAAGTGCTGTCTGGCTTTTCCTCATTGACCTCACATCTCATTAACCTTCTGTTCCCCCTGTTTGAAGCTCCTTTCTGTATTATACTTGCTAAATTTGGGTTTCATTTCAGTTATTAGCAACTCTAGCTGGGGATATTCCTTTGAATGGTAATAATGACTAAATATCTTCTAGATTTAGTGATTGTACTACTAAACAGGCAGTTATGCTTGAGTGGACCACAAAGAACTTATCACATTAAAATGTATTTTGCTGAAAAGTGAAGAAAAACATGTACTAATTTATATTTTAAGAATGTCATTTTTGAATACTTTGTTGACAAATGTGATTTCTGTGTATCTTACACTACATCTTACTTATATCTAAGTACATCACAGTAATTATACTTAATTCCTACCTCAGTGCAAGCCTACTGACAGTGGTCTAGCAATGTTCAGCAGACCCGAGTGATCAGCTGTTTATAATCTACTGTATGTAACTGGAGAACATTTTTTTCTCAAAAAGGAAAGCCCACACAGCTTTGGTATATTAAACATCTACTAAACCCAGTCAGCTGCCCATTAATATCTACTAAATTGTCTAAAAGAAGACATTTTAAATGATACATTTGCCTTTTAAGGATTTTTTCTTGATCTCTACTGTGTATTTTTGTCATTTTTTCATGAGTCCTCTCAAATTACATTCAAATTCATGATCGCAAGCACCTAAAGCCATAAAAGTTTGCATCTTTCTGGTATTGTGGCTTAAAAACATATGTTACTTGCAGGGAAAGTGCAGCCTTCAAGTGACATTTTAAGAAAAAAGATTTTCCAAATGCATTAAATGTGTGCTATCAATATGCTGACACCATCATAAATGAAATACATGGGCATTAAATAGGAGAAATTCCTTAAAAAAAATAAAATATATATGTACCCCCCACACCTCCAGCCCTCTCCTCACCCCCCCCCACCCCATGGCCCCCTCCACCCAATATAAGCACCTGTGTCCTTAGACAGGTGCAAAGACCTTGTAGTATTATAATGTGATTACACGGATGGTGCCATTTTTTCCAAAATTGTAGAAAATGGAGAGCACCAACATTCAGTCAAAGCATTCAATTCTTTTGTTTATTTATTGAAGAAACATGTTGCAAGTGTCAATTAGCCAACATTTCGGGGCCACACAGGGTCCCTTCTTCTAGGTGACATAATGCAAAGATTAGTGATTAGCCACAGGAGGTTTAGTACTCTACTTGGTTAAGTTTCTCTCAGTGAATTCTGTATCCAGCTCTCGCATTCCAGTGCTCTATGCTGACGTGAGTAACGGCCATACCCCCCATCACAAGAGTCCTCAGAGACATATTGCAGAGAAAGAGAGGACACTTGTCTGGCCAGGTCTGTTACTGAGTGCTGAAAATTGAGAGCAGTTGAGCAATCTATTGATAACTGTTGGATTGAATTATATACTCATATCTAGATAAAACTGTTGTAACAGGAAGTGGTGGTAGAACTATGAAATGGAGGTTGCTAATACAACATCTATCTGACTGCATACCTAGTTCACTTGAACTTGAACTGGGCTTGAACTGGGATTTGGTTGTTTTTTAGGAAACTCACGGAGAAGATTCATCAGCTGAAGTTGCCACTAGCTTACTGCTATAACTAAAATATTACTTTTGAACAGACTTTTTATGATTTTTAAAATGTTATGGGTAAAAAATATATAATCGTGTTTAGGATCCCAATGTCTGCCAACCAGCTTTAAGAAATCTAGAGTTCTTGTATGACATTCACATCAATCTACCTACAAGTGCACTGTGCACAATTTTACAGGTTACTTGGGAATCTCTTTAGAAACTCTCTTGGAAGCACTTCAGGTTGCTTTAATACTAGCCAGTCAGTTATTATTGATTATAATTTAACCCTTTTTTTTAATAAAAAGCACCATCATGTTGCACAGTGCTGTACTTTAAATAAACAAAGGTACACATTTTAGACTCCAGGCAATAACAAATACAGAGACGTGACCCAGTAGCAGATGAGAACCCTGCCTGTATGAGATAAGAGACAGTCTGTGGAGCAGTTTGAGTTCTCCCATTGACCCATGGTGTAAAACAGAAAGAATCTCCATCTTGGAGCTGGAAATCATCAAGGTCATTAAAGCCCAGTTCCATTTTTGCAAGTAAAAAATATTTTCAATCCCCAGCACTCCCTATATACCTTCCAGAAAAAAAATGTCTGCCTTACTTCTTATTTTCGAAAAGAGCACTGAAGTTAAAGTTGTGTAACTTCTTTACTCCTCACATTCAGGAGCATAGCAATGCACACATGTGACACAGTAGTAATGTAGGTGCGTCACTCTGGAACTTCAAATCCCAGAATGAAGTGCTTCAAAAGGTTTGGCAGTGTGAATAATCACTGTCGGCTGCCTGCTAATGTACGTAACTTGCCCAGGCTTTGTGATTATATCTCCACACGTCTGCCACTTTGAAGAAAAAAAGCATTATGATACATGTCACATAGTCCAGAGGACTACAGGAGGTGTGGCCATGATGCCCAGTTAATAGAGAAAGTAGTTAAATGATACAGAGCATCATTTAACAAGGAAATTAGGGTTGTTGCACAGAAAGCCACAGTATTTGTTGGTTAACGTGGGATGAGGCTAAATAGAGGACTGAAAAATGCTTTTTTTGTTATTAGTATAGCAACAGGCATGCAAAGGAAAACAAAAACCAAGGATGGAGTTGGTTGTTGTAAGATCTGAAATATTTATATAAAACATTTCATATTTACTTGAATAAAAAAAATATATAATATTATACAGT
>NW_017306361.1:797747-824130 GCF_000935625.1 Nanorana parkeri | reverse complement strand
ATATAATTAATATTATTTTTTAGGAGCTGCAACTACAATTTCTTGTTAAAATGTAAAATTGTATATCATTATTTTTGCTTCCTATTCTCCTTTCTCTATCCACTATTTCTTCAAAATATTTTCTATACACAATGATCTCCTGCTGGATTTTCAGAGATGAATCACTATTGCTTACCTTCAATTAATTATTTAGAAGCAAGTTCCTTGTCTGAAACTGCTCTGTCACAGAACCGAAGCAGAGTTTTTACATAAATTACAGATGGTCACTGTAACTGCTTCACTACTGGAAGACCTGCCTTCTGTGCAGCTAGGCACTCCATCTGTACACTTAATCATAAATATTTAACATGCACGTGGCATAGATTGATTTTGTTATCCACCAAAGACAAATTACAGTTAGAATTTGATTGGATGCTAAACTCCTGCATTTTTTCATGCTTTTGTACCATTAATGTGACACCTTGAAGTCTCAGGTAAAAAGGCCAAGGAATCAAAACATGCTATAGATTAACATAGCATGCGACTCTATGTGACCACATTAATCAACATGTAGTACGAGAACTCTGAAGCTGCAGTTCAGTGACATCAGCAAGATTTTATATATTCTAATTCCATTTTCTTCATCTCATGGAGAAAAAGCAAGAGGTATCTGATGTTGTAAACTTGTTGCTGTGTATATTCGAAAAAGAAATGGACACTACTGCTGCATTTACTACTGCTATTATCAACAGCAATGTGCACTTTTCTATAAATTGTTTAAATGTGTTGTAGTTTACATTTATTTTAGTGTCATTATTTAGAATAGGGACATGGCCTGTTGGCCAGAATCTCAAATGATGTCCTAAATTAAATGTTTGTGACTTCATGCTGGCTCATAAAGTATGGCCTTTGTTGTTTCAAGATCTTTTCATATCTTTGTAGCTGCTAACATGAACGCATAAGGTACCCATAGACATTAAAAGACAGTCAATTGGATTGGGGCGACAATTCCACTTCCATGGGGAACCCCAACCTCTTTCAACTGGCCTCTGTCACTGGGAACACACAGGTGAGCATGGACAGTTGTTGACAGCACAGTTGTTTTTTTCCTACCTCCACGCCTGGCAACATTTTCCTGGAGTTCTTGGGACTATTGGACAAAGATTCTGCATAAGGGTGACTGGATCATGCATGCATATTCTACTGCTATCTAAGGCAATTGCTGGCCAACCTCACAAATTAGATCCTAACAGAAAAAGAATGCTCTACATCCTTGGTTCTCAAGTGGTGGGTCGTGACCCAAAGTGACCCAGTGTTCAGTGGGTCCCTGCGTGCCTTCCACTTTTAGGTGAGAGGTACATCTGTACAGCTACCTTGCACATGCAAGGGAGCTGTAAGCAATGCACTTATGGATGGAGCTCCCTCGCAGCCCTAGCCCACCCCACCCTACCTCAAGCTGACACTCGTCACCAGGCAGCATATTTTGAATGGCTGCTTGACGAGTGTCAGCTTGAGGTAGGGTGGGGTGGGCTATGGCTGCGAGGGAGCTCCATCCATAAGTGCATTGCTTACAGCTCCCTTGCACGTCCTGTAGAGCTGCCTGGACTGGACTGATGTATTATTCTGGCTCCTGGTACCTCTACAGGGTGTGAAAGGGAGCTGTACAAGCAATGCACATATGGATGGAGCTCCCTCACAGCCATAGCCCTAGCCCACCCCACCCCACCTCAAGCTGACACTCGTCACCGGGCAGCATATTGTAAATGGCTGCTTGACTCAAGAACTGACAGTGCTAACTAGGGGGAGACAGGTTTACCTCTCACCTAGAAAAAGTGGAAGGCACGCGGGGACCCACTGAACACAGGGTTCAGGGGTCTTGGCAAAGCAGCCTACACTGGACTCCAGACTGAGGATCCACTCCAGTCCTCATAAGATAGGGAGACTGGGTGGATTTAACAAAAAAAAAATTGTGGAGTGCGTATGTGTGTGTGTGAGAATGTCATTGTGTGTGTCTGTCAGTGTCTCAGGGCCCATTCACACTAGTACAGTGCGTTAATCGCACTGTACCACACAATCGCACCTACCGCGCGTTCTGGTGTGAGAGGTGCATTACATTGCCATTCATTTGAATGGCACCCCAAACGCATCTCCCACCCACAGTTCTATTGCCCGCATCAGAACGCGCAGTACCACAATGCCATGCGTTCCATGACAAATGTGGGTCCTGAGGTTACACAGGTTGAGAACCACTGTTCTATATTATGCTCTCAATACTGTTTTTGTGAAGAACTAGATAATAATTCAGTCCCACTTGTTTAGAATCAACACAATATTACAATATTCAGGTTAGGAGATATTTAACATGATCCCAGGTTGAGCTAAACAGTCATCATCTGATACCTCTGACCTATTTTTTGAAGGTGTCCTGTGTGAATAACTGTGCACTTATCTCTAAACCATAGGGTTACAGAGCTACCATCTCTGTGAAATGTACTAATCTGAATTCCATGTCTTTATTTAGTGCTTCAGAGACCTTCCTGATAGAGTTTATTTGATGTAGGCAGCCTCAATTTATAGTCTCCCCTCCCCAGGGTCTGTTTACTTTGCGGAGGTTATGATTTGCTGTTGTAATATTGGGACTCAACAGTACATGTCAATGAAAAATGTTGTTGATTGATAATTCTCTGTGTTTCTTCTATAAAAAATGCTTTATCAAAATCATAAAGCATCTTATCCTTCTATCTACAAGAATGTTCCTGCGGCCATGACCACAGTTGACAAATATCCTTGTATGACCCAAGAATTAATATATCTGCTATATAAATTTTATATTAGTATTTATTTGTGAGTGCATTGTAAACATTTAAAGCAGATGAAAATGTTAACTGAATGAGATTTGGTTTGCTAAAGCACAGTGTTTAAAAAAAAAAATGTTTTAAAAATAAAATATTTGTTTTCACACTTTTTAAATTCTTTGTTCCATCTCAGTGCTACTGGTCTCCCACAACCTCTTGCTGTCTCTTCCTGTCTATATGCATGCACTTAAAGGAGAACTATGGGGTCAGGGCTTTTCCCCATAGTTCTCCTTAGGGTAACGGGAGGACACAAACTTGCGTCCTCCCGTTATCCTAAGCTCAGTATACCGCGAGCTACAGCTCGCGGTATACTGAGACGCCGGAGCGGATCCCGACATCGATGTTGAGATCCGCCCAGCTGCGTGACTGACAGCTGGCTCTGCCTATCTAGAGGCAGAGCCAGCTGTACCCCTCCCCCGTCCGTTCCGCCAGTCAGCACTGGCGGATCAGAGTGGGGAGGGGGGAATCCAGCCCCTTCCCTGTCATGGCAGAGAGCCGTGACAGGATCGAGAGGTGAGCGAACGCCGGTATATGTTCGCTCACCTCCCGATCTACTGAGCCGACCTGTGACAGTCTCATTGTCACAGGTCAGCTAGAACAATGAGGTAAGTGAAAAGCACTCACCTAATAGTTCTCCTTTAAGGAAGGGCTGCATGGCAATTTTCAGGATGAGTTTCATGATAATGACAAGAGTGGATCATGCCTGTGTAAAAATAACTGGTAGTCTCTATCAGAAGCCCACATGACAGGGTGACAAAGCAGGAGCATATTTTGGAAAACAGAAAAAAAATTCTAAAAAAGGTCTTTCATGGCAGCATCTTAGGATATTATTTTATTGAAAGCTGCAGATTTAAAACATATTGAAAATTACTTTTGAAATTACAATAACATGTTAAAGCTTATTAACATGCTGGTCGGCTAGAACTATGAGGTGAGTGGAAATCACTCATCTCATAGTTCTCCTTTAAGTGATTGGGGTTACATATACTTCAACACTAAAATGTCAAAATGTTTTAACTAAGAAATGTTGCCAAACTGCAACCTCTCTGGGATAATCTAGTGGAAAGTTTTTGGCCCTTTTTCTCCTTCTGCTGAACGGTGCGTGGTAGCCATGCATTTTGGGCCTGCTAATGCACTATTTCCTTCTCCTCCTCAAGGGCACATAGTATCCATTTATTTTAGGCCTGCTGATGCTGCCTTTTCCTGCTCTTCCTCCTCCTCAAGGGTGCATTGCAACCACTTATTTTTGGTCTGCTAATGCACCCGTTTCCTCCTTCTCCTCAAGTGTAATTGCATTTCTAGCACTGCTCCTGTGCCCTTTTCCTCCTCCTTCTCCTCTAATCTTGCCTTATCACCACCAACTGACTATGATGAGTCAGCACAAATGCGTGTGGCTTCTATCCCCAGGACTGGTTCACAGACCTCTGATCTGCTGCTATGAAAGTGGAACTGAAACATTTCCCCTATTCACTCCCATGCCCACCGTCCTCATGTCAGCTTTGTCTAAGACCCCATTTACTCCTTTTAATTTGGACTTTACTACAATATGCCAGGTACTCAGCCACCATTATTTTACCCAGAAGACTATACACCATTACTTTGCAAACAAAGCAATCTCTGCCCTCTACTGGTATGTGGAATGCCATGAGGCAGCAGTAGACGTAGGAGAAATACAAGAAGAAGGAGGGTTGGGGTGCTGGTGGGAAAGAGGAGGAAGTGTGTTGGAGTGCTGGAGGTGAGAAGGAGGAGTTTTGTGATGCTGATGGTGAGGAGGAGAAGGAGGGTTGGAGTGCTTGTGGTGAGGAGGAGGAGGAGGGGTGGTGGTGTTGCTAGTGCAGAGAAAGAGGAGTACATTTCAGGCTGTTCCATTTGAAATGCCTAACCTTTCCCTTATACAAGGGGAAAATTATGCAGGGATCTACTGCTACCATTCAAGAGGGAGCACAAAGTGCCCCACTCTGAGGCAACATGGCACATAACCTATTTGCCACATCTCCTCATGGTGGCTGTATCCTCTGCTCTTTGCAACAGTGGTGTGTGGAAAAGCACCCACTATTATGTCCTCCCGTTTGCCATAGTTCTCAATAAATGTATTTGTAAAAAGCGACTGTCTGGCCTTAAGTCAAAGGCATAGGTTCATCACATGGAGGTAGTGGGGTTTTTATAGTTTTTTTTATTGTTACAGCATGAATAGATTTACATTTCTTCATATTTACAACTTATTTAAATAGCAGTACTGTATAGTGTTAGTATAGCAGCAACTATTTGTTCCCACAAACAATCTGTAATTTTTTCCTATGTGATAAATGTGTATGTGGCACAATGTAAATAAAGCAGCTTTTAGCAATCAGCAGCAGCAACTAGCTCTCCCTGCAAATGCTCTGTGATCTATCTCTTTCTTATCCAGGTCTCTTCAGCACACAGTAAGTGTTTTAGTGATTCACTATTCTACTCATCTGTATAGGTAGACATTAGATCTTCATTCAGGCAGCGCCTTCAGAAAAAGATGATATACTTGAATACAATTTAAAAATCAAAATATTCCTTTTAAAACACTTATTTACCAAAATATCAATAGATTTAATGATGTACTGTGAAAAGTATACCCTTGGCCCCAGAAGCTGGTATTGCCTTCTTTAGCTGGACTTACTTCTTGGAGGCAATTTGCACAACTGTCTACCAGTCTCTGACATTTGCTTGGTGAAATACTTTATTTAACTTCGCAAAATTCTTTCAGTTGGACATGTGTTGGTTTCCTTGCATGGACTGCCAATTTAATATCCCCCACAACATTTGATAAATCAGGGCTTTGACTAGGCCAGTATATAACCTTCCATTTTAACATTTAGAGCCATTCCTTGTATAATTTGCTAGTGTGCCTCGAACCATTACCATGTTTAAAGATTATTTTCCAATTCAACTTTAACTTTTGGACAGATGACCTCATATTCTCATCAAGCATCTTTGATATGATGCAGAAATCATAGTTGACTCTATGACTGCAACCTGCCCAAGCCCTAGAGCAGCAAAGCAACCCTAAACTATACATTTTTTTATCACCATACTTCACAGTTGGATTCCTCTGCTCAAATACTGTCTTCAGCTTGCGCCAAACCTGTCACTGCCATACAACTTTATCTTTTGATTAATCAGTGCACAGAACATTGTTCCAGAAGGCCTGGATTTACTAACCTTATAAACACACCACGAACAGGTATACACCTCTGTAGTGTGTTCCCTCCCAGCATGATCTATGGGTGGAATCTAAACACCTTTGTAGTGTGTACACACCCAGCAGGTGTGTTGTGCAAAGCCAAGCATGAATTGCAAGGTGATGTTGTGTAAATTAGCTCTACATTGTGTTGCTTGCGTTGATGAATGCAGGAATGTAAATGCATGAGCTAACCATTTTTGTCTAAACTGTGAAGCAGCATTATATATGCATCATGTGCATGATTTTTCCATATATGGCATTAGTGGAAATATGCTTTTAGAGACTTTTTGGTTGATAAATACATTTTGCTGTGTGAAAATCACACGCACCTGGTGCGTGCGTGTGTTTAGGTTAGTAAATCACCCCCCTGGTCTTTAGCCATATATGCAATGGTAAACTGCAACCTTGCTTTAATGTCCATTTTAGACAGCAAAGGCTTTTTCCTGGCACACCTTCCGTTCAATTTAAATTGATACAATATGTTTCTGATTGTAGATGCATGCACCTTGGCATCAACTGCTGCAAGAGTTACCAGCAGATCCAGCAATTAAATGTTGGGGTTCTTAGAGACTTCTTTTAGCATCCAGTGGTCGGCTCTTGGGCTGAATTTGCTGGTCCAGCCAGTTCTGGACAAATTAGCAGTCCTTTGAAATCTACACCACTTATTTTCTTCACATTGGAATGATTGATTTAAAGTAATTTTAAATCCTTAGCCAGACTTATAGGCATCCACAACATTCTTTCTCAGAGCCTTTGAAAACTCTTTTGATCTTGGCATGGTGATACCACACACACATCAGTAGCAAAGAGAACACCAAGCCCTAGATATCTGAGGTTTAAATAAAATAGAAATGCCAACTACATACCCCCTAAGAAGTTTTCAATAATTGGCACCCAGTCTGGAACTCCTAATTCTAATTTCATGGATGTGAAGTGGTAATAAATGTAGGGGTGTAGTTACTTTTTCCATGTGACAAATCTGCATTTTCTATCATTTAGTTTACCAGAATGAATATACCGTGTACATTTTAAGTGTAATTTCTTCAAGTATAACCTCCTAATCTGTAGGCACTGTTTAAATGAAGATCTAATGTTTCCCTGTTCAAATATGTTGAAAAAATCAACAATTTGCATGGGGTGCAGTTTTCTGTAATCATCAGCAGCAACTCTTTCTATCTGCAAACACTCAGGGGGTTATTTACTATTGAGCCGAAGGATACAGCCGTAACTTCGGCTAATCCTTCTGCTCTCTTCGGCCGCCAGAGCCCTTCGGTTCATTCGAACCCAAAGGCTGCCGTACGGGCTATTCACAGTTGTAGTGACAGATCAGCTCCCCCAAATGACCTGGGAACGTTGATCTGTCATTAACAATAACAACTGGGTGGAGGCGGCCATGACGTCAGTAGGTGCCGGCCAATAGGAAACAGTTGGACGGAGCTAGCTGTCACTGCTAGCTCCACCCAATTGTTTTTCTTTTGCCGGCATCTTTTTATTAATTTTAATTTTCTCTTTTTTTTTCTTTAAACTATTTGAATTTCTTTTTAATTTTCATAGATTTTAAACAATTTTTCAACTTTGTTTTCTTTATTTCACTTTTTTTTATTCTGCTTGGTACCTCAGAGGTACCGAGCAGAATAGCCGAGCCACGGCATTCCGTTATTCACTCACTGCCGTTCCTATGGGAATACGGGCGAACGGCAGCGAATGAGCAAGCGAAGCTTCGGCTCAGCCGATCCAGATGTTGAATCGGCTGAGTCAAACTCCTTCTGTACTTTGGCTCAGCCGAACATGTGCATACCTGATAGGCTGCCCAATGCCCAACTGAAGGAGCTTGCACAGAAGGTTTTATTAAAGTCTGCGCTTCCGTTGGTTACATTTCCATTCACTTCCCATCCTGAAAATTTCTGAAAAAAAGCAACAGACAAAAGCAAAAACATGTTTTTAGTAATGTTAGGAAAGATTCAAATTCATTGTTTTTATTGTTGTCCATGCTTTCTTTCCCAATGCCACAATGTTAAATGCCAGCAATTTGTGCAGCTAATAAGCAAACTACTGTCAAAAAGGCACAGGATGCTAAGCATTCCCATGGGGGACATGTAAATGCATTCAAATAACATGTTAGGAGATGCATTAAAGCTGTACAAGATGTTACAGAACAGTATGCATTTCATGGAGAGTCTCTGTGACTGCCCCAGGAAATTGATTTTAGCCGACTTTATTTTGCCCACTTTTTTGTTAAGGAAAGAATTGGAGCAAAATTGCCCCCCAAAAAACCTAAATTAAGAGCCCTATTAAATAAAAACCAATAAATTAAAACCCCCTGCGACAAAATATTGGACAAAATATCTGCCATGCTCACAAATCTCAAACCATGCAAACCCACCAGCAAACCCAAAACTCATTAATAGATAGATGTAGAAATCTAATAGACATTCTAACTCTTTCCCAAGCTGTCCAAAACTAAAATAAAAAAAATGTCCAGAGTTGGGCTTTAGCATTAAAAGCTATTTGGATTTTGCAGCATGCACTAGCCTGTTTACTTCCTGATACTTTATAATTACTGTATAAATCAGATAAATTAGAATACATTTAGAAAATGCAATATGTGATCTTAAACTTATAATATACTGTATACCTTCGCATAACCTCATGTTTAACTCACTGATCAGGAGACTTTGCACATAGTAATGCAAAGCTGTAGCTTTAGCTGTGCTGTAGGTGTACCACATCATCACAGCCGAAGCCTTATTTATGAGTCATACCCAAGAATGTTTATGATAGATTTCTTTTTTTTTTTTTTGGATTGATTATTGTATGTACCATCTCAGTGGCAGCTGGGAAATTTTCACTTGTTCCACGTTCCTTTCTCTGGGGAACAGCCCAGGCCATGGAGGACTTAATATAAATATGGGCAAATTACATTAGCTATTTGTGCTGCAAGCATGAGAAAATTAGATATTTAGTTCCTGTGGGCAAATGCCTCTGTGTTGTTTTATAGACAGTTACAAACTTGGAAATTATGATTATTTTTTGCATACAAAATATTGTGCATATTAATTGATTTAATTTTGACCCTTTGAAATTTGTAAGGTTATTTATTAACAATTTTCCAACAGAGAAGGTCCCACTTACCCTTGCTCCTGTCAATAATTGTTTTGCTCTTTAATTATTTTCAGGATCATTAATTGGACCTGATAGGTTTTTATTTTATTAGTCATTGGACATGGTAGGAATAAAGCAGGTCAAACCGATAAATAAAGACTGATTTAAAAGAAAATAAACAGCCATACATTTAACAATCAATACTTCACAGTTTACCTAATTAAAATATTGTGAGGGTTTACCAGTGAACTGCAGTATATAGTTCTTATGTGTTGTACTGGATAGGGTCACATGAATAACTTAAACCTTCACTAAGAAAAACATATGCACTGCTATTGCTGACCTTCTCTTCTGAAAATGCTAGTTTCCCTTTTTATATTATTATTTTTGGATAGCAGTGTCTACAACACAAAGATGTGAAGGGGCTCTAACACTTCCCCACTCTGATAATGAAAACTGTATTTTGTATTGCTGTCTGTATCCTGACTGGGAAGATTCAATTAATTTATGTTCCTGGTGACACAACAGTGAAGGTAAATAACCCAGACACAAATAAGAAACATAATTTGTTCTACAGAAAGAAGACAGACAAAGATGAGGGATATTTTATGATTACATTATTTCTGTTAACAGGTTTACCTTGCAATATGCCTCTTAAAAAAAACAGGTGGGGACTTTGGTAATATATAGAGTGTATGGGTTATAATAAACAGCAACAAATAACGTCAAGGCACCTTTATCAAATAAAAGTTAGGTTGCCCAATTCAGTCACAGGATAGAGTAAAATGTAGCACAATGGTGCCTTTTTCATGAGGATCCAAAACCTTGAATGGTTATAACAGAGCTTTTTTTTTATGTATGTTGGTGTATTAAATGAATGTGTTACCTTTTTATAAAACTTTAAAACAAATTATTTTCTGTGAATTTATACAAGTCAATTATCAGATCTACTTATATTTTTTTACAGAGCAGTACTGCTTACTAATATAAATATTTCATCCATCCTTTACTAAATATAAAACTAGTAAGCTTGCCAAGAGAGTCCAGCCTAGAATGCCAGGAGCACCACTGTGTGTGGCTCCCTGAGACACTGAAAGCAGCCAAGTCTCTCTAGAGAGATTCAGAGTGAGACTTCAGTGATGGTTTGGTATTTTATAAATTGAGTCAGTCCGCCCACTTGGCAGTAAAGCACTACATTAGGGAAACCCAATACTATTGTTTTCATATTTGTTTTTTACTTTCAGTTAGTTTTAAGACCTCATACACAGGGGTACATGGGGGCTGTACACATAAATAAAGGTGTATTTCCCCACATGGGAAGGTACATCTGCTGCTTACAGCCGTTCACATGGCTGTATGGGGGGCACATGCCCGTGTTTACGAAAGTACGGGCATATACCTGCCATACAGTACCATACATCCATTAATGTCTATGAGCTGCTGTATGCAGCACCTATGGCTTCCTGGGAAGGGATATTACAGCCTACTAACTAGATTGACATAGTGTGTGAATGGAGTCTGCACAGCACTCCTGGCTTTTGTCTTAGAAATTAAACACTGTAGTTTGTTTTACATGATATATTCTGCCAAGTCTCTGCCTTTGAAATTGCAGTCTGGTAAACGTGCTGAGTTACTGTTCATGGAATCTGTAAAATGTTTCTGGCTGTTGTCTCAGAAATAATTAGCTCTATTTTTATTTAATGATAAAACCTGCCCAGTCTCTGTCTCTGAAATTGTGCAAGTAAAAGTGTTGACATATTGCGGATGTAGCCTGAACAATATTTCTGGCTGTTGTCTCTAAAATAATACACTAGAATTTTTATTTCATAATGAAACTGCTTTGTCATTTCCCATTACGTTGAAGCCCCATAAAGCTGCTTACATACTCTCCAGCCCCTGCACTATATGTGTGACTATTGTACTATTTTGTGGCACACTGGAATGTGTGATTGTAAATTTTATGGGGTCTATTCACAAAGCTGCCGAAGGATCTAGCCTTAGCTTCGGCTGATCGTTCGGCTAGCTCCGGCCTCAGGACCCCTTCGGTTCAGTAGAACCGAAGGGCTGCTGTACGGGCTATTCACTATAGGCCGCCCAGGAGAGAAACACTTTCTCCGAGAAAGGTTTACTCTACTTGATCGAGCAGAGTGAACCTTTCCCTGCTACTTTTTTTTATTCTGACATCGAGCCGTTGGCTGCCGTCAGAATAAAAGAAAAAAAATTCACCATAGGAATGCATGGTTTTTGTGTTCGTATACAGCAACTGCAACCTCCGGCAGGCTACTCGCTGCTGTTCGGTCTATTCTCATAGATGCCGAACAGCAGTGAGTGAATAGCCGAAGAGGCATTCGGCTCGGCTGTTCTGCTCGGTCTCTCTGTGGGACCGAGCAGAACAGAAAAACTGTTTAAAAAGTACAAAACTAGGCTCCCAGAGCGCCCGGGAGAGTTGGGCTGTCTGGAGATCATTGTCCCTGGTTAGCTGGTAACCAGGGACGCTGATCTCCCTGCAAGCTTGCTCAACCCAGTTGTCAGAAGCAGGCTGTGGACGGGCCAATGCCCGGCCACTCGGCCAGCTTCGGCTTTCACCTCGGCTCAGTGGAGCCGAAGCATACGCCTTCGGCTCGACTGAGCCGATCGGCTGACTTCGGGAGCTGCATGGGCTATAGCAGCCCTTCAGTTCTACTGAACCGAAAAGGTCCTGGGGCCGAAGCTAGCTGAAGGATCAGCCGAAGCTACGGCTGGATCCTTCGGCTGCTTCGTGAATAGACCCCATAGTGGCAACAAACCTCCCCCCCGACAGTGTATTGTGTGCAAAGGCAGAGCTGCTGTATACTGATCATGTTACAATAAATAACAGAGAGGGGGAGAGTTGTTTAGAGTCTACTTTACATCCGACCCCCAATGCTAGACTGATTTTCCTTTGGAGAAAAGTTTGAATTTCTAGGCTTCGGCCTAATAAAAACTTAATTAAAAAATGAAGAACGCCTGCAATGTAAGTCATGCAAATGTGCACACATATAGATCATCACTGCACCTATTCATTACCACAATAAATGCTAATCACTTACAGGTGGAAATTAACTTTAAAGGCTTCTCCCAAGCATGCTTTAGAAATAAATAGTTTATTTTTATGTTGCCCTCAAAGTCACATAAAAAAGGAGGACCCTCTGTTGTACAGTACTTATTTTTTAATTATTTGCATTGCTACATGTCCCTCGTGGCAGTGCCCAGCTCCGCATGAACATTGTTTGACAATTACTTTCCTATTAGCTGTGGAAATTGCTAAATTAAATTGATTTACAAGATTTGTTCCCCATAGATGTCAGTGGGGTTTGGATTATACGTCACAATTTTCAGACTTTTTGATGAGTTTGATGAACAGCCCATGAACGGAACCCAGGCCAATTTGCTCATCCCTATTTGTGTGTATTTGGTCTTTTTTAACTTCTATTTCTATTGCATGTGTAAAAATTCAATGGACCTCTTAACTAGCTCCATGGCAGGTGGCTGTAAACGTTTAAATTGTGATCAGATTACAGGAAAAGAGTATACAGATGGTAGCATGTCATATAAACATATTATAGTTAGCATGACACCGGGGATTGAACCCAGGACCCCAGTTTGGTAAGGCAATAGCGATAACTACTAACCCTTTTAACATTGTTTAAAAGGGTTAAACAAGAGTCATTTATTTAAAAAATCTTCTCTACCAATAATTCATTGATTTACTTCTGTAGCCTGATTTTACCAATTTCTACCTATCAATCTACCATTTGTATTTTTAACCCCTCCCTACCTGTGGACAACTCACCCTCTCCCACGCTGTCCTCTGGATCCTTAGAAATGATTCTGACTCTCTGCTGAGATCTTGACCTATGAATTTAACTTTGCTCAACAAAATACCTCCGTTCAACATCATTCTTTTCAATCACCGTATACAACTTAGCTAAGCCATGTCTCCCTATCGAAAAGTTTAAGCTATTGCTCAGCCTGTTACTCTACCCCTACCTGTCATCTTTTTAATATTTACATTTATTCACTGCATAAGCTAAAACAAAGAAATGTCATGGTGGATTAGTATGCTAACATGGATTCTATAGGCCAGAAACTCAGGTCAACTTCACTGTTTAAAGTGGTAGGTAATACTTCTAGAATAGCTATTTGGTACATAAACTATATAAACAAAAAGTCATAGCTTGTACCAAGTTGATTGATGAGTATGCTTTTTCCAGAGTAACAAGGCCTCAAAACCTAATAATAAATCAGAAATGTTTTTTTAAGCACCAACATCTTCCCAAAACCCATCTCATATATTTTGTTTAAATAGAGCACATTTTCTGTCAGTCATTAGTGCAATATATTTCTGAGCTGTTTAACCCCTTTGACACTCAATGTCTTAAATAAACTTAATCCTCTGGGCTAGGGATCAAAAGGTTTTCAACTACCACGTTTGATACCTACTGGCTTAAAAATTATTCATAGAAACAATGACTCTTCATAGAAAGAGGGCATAAAGAGAACTGTGTTCTCCATAGCAGTAACTTAAAATTACATCTTAAATGATAATATAAAATAATAAAGAAAAAAAACAAATGTAAATATTAATTCTATCACGTCTTTCAAGAAACAAATGACAAAGTAAAATGTCTAATGCGTTCCTTAATTAATATCTCCTTTTTTTATGGGGCACTTACCTAAAAGACTACAGCCCCCAAAATACAGAGATTAGAAATGAGGATTTAAATGTCCACCCAAAACAGGTATCTTAGTTATAGGTTTAGAGTCATCACCTGGCTTCATATGACTTGGGTACTCTAAAAGTGACATCTCATTGCCATAAATCTTGACGCTATTACTTCCTATTTGGCAGCTTTGGGTTTTCCCATCCACCCTTAAGTCTCCCAGAATCTTCTTTTACATTCTTCGTAAATAGCACGTGCATAAAAATCCAACGGGACGAATTGAAACCCCTCAAATTGCTTAATGCTGGTGTGCAAATCTAAGAACTTGAATGGAAATATCTCACCTAGAGTATTTGTAATATAAGCAATTGTCAGGTGCTCTAATTCTCCTACATCTTTCAAAAACTAAAATATCAGTTTTGGGTTGTCTGACTTTTTAAGTTTTCCTTAAACAGTAGATAATGATTCTTCCAATCTAAACAAAATTGCCAAAGGTAACAAAGCTACCAGGTTTATGGGTATGTAGTATAGAGTGCCCTTTTCCCTTTAAAAGGAAGAACATATACAGGGTTATTCACAAAAGGGTGAAGAGTTTAAAGAAGGTAGGAGAAGTGAACAATCTAGGACAACATAGCTGATTTGGAAAAATTCTCCAATTCAGCTCACTTTCCAGTTCAGCTATGTTGTCCTAGATTGTTCACTTCTCCTACCTTCTTTAAACTCTTCACCCTTTTGTGAATAACCCTGTTAGTGACTTATGATTTGGTAAAAACCAAAGAGGCACATGTCGCTGTGGTGACCCTGTAATTTTTCTAAAGGGAGAGAAATCCCTTCTTTGCCAGCTATTATCTGGTCAGATGTTCCCACTGGAAAGGTAAAACTCTCTAGCAAAGACACATACAGCAAAAAAAACCTGACTTTGATTCTACCCTTCCTTGGATTATCAAAAAAAAAAATGCTTTGTCTTTAGATGCGCTCTAAGGATTACTCACTAAGACAATGGGGTTGATTTACTAACCTTATAAACACACCACGAACATGTATACACCTCTGTAGTGTGTTCCCTCCCAGCATGATCTATGGGTGGAATCTAAACACCTTTGTAGTGTGTACACACCCAGCAGGTGTGTTGTGCAAAGCCTTGCATGAATTTGCAAGGTGATGTTGTGTAAATTAGCTCTATGTTGTGTTGCTTGCGTTGATGAATGCAGGAATGTAAATGCATGAGCTAACCATTTTTGTCTAAACTGTGAAGCAGCATTATATATGCTCATGTGCATGATTTTTCCATACATGGCATTAGTGGAAATATGCTTTTAGAGACTTTTTGGTTGATAAATACGTTTTGCTGTGTAAAAATCACACGCACCTAGTGCGTGCGTGTGTTTAGGTTAGTAAATCACCCCCAATAAGTCATTAAAGTAGTGTAAATTATAGCGATAGTGATGCATAATTATGATACAAATTATGCTAATTATTTTATTTGTAAAATCACTTAAACCAGGTCTGGTGCTAAACAGAACCGCTAAGAAAGATTTTCAGCATTTAAAATTGTGTGGAAATAACTGCATTGCGTGTGCTGTATTTTTGCCCAGAGAACTGCTATCCCAATTAACACCTTTCACAACTGAATTTGGTTTTCCCCCTTACTTCCTAATGAGGTTGTTCCTCCCTGCTGTCTTGATACAAAGTTTTATGCCATGTGAGAGTGTTCGTATGGTGCTTGAGTGCGTTATCTGACCTTGATTGGTGTTTTGGGAGCCGGTTAAAAAGATTACACAGAGGTTTCCTTGACAACTGCCTTTGCTGATCTAGCAATGCTGTTCATACTTGGGCGTAAGATTCTCAACAACTGTGGAATTCCAGTGACTCTATATTAATCATTAACAAAATGTTCTAGGCCTCGCCAGCATAGCAATAGGAAGAACATTTTTTATATTAAAAGAAATACAAATTATAGGGAAGGGTTTATTTGTACTTGAAAATGTTTTATACTGTTTAAATAAAACCCAGTATACATTTTAATATTCTGAAATGAGAACTGAAATATATAAATATCAATTTTATCTCTTACCTTATGTATTTTATTTGTCATAAAGGAGATGTATAAACAAATTCTAACATCATTATGAGTACATTTCTAGGATTTAAGTAGAGTTGGAAACATTTCCTGTCATGTCTCCAAAATCAGTGTCCTTCTTCTATAGGCCATACATTTAGCTTACTTCATCTTAGCCATATGAATAACAATCGTATTAAGTCACAGAAGGACAGAGCAGTGGAGGGAATACAGCTCACTAGCAGTGTCTATTTCTGTCAAATGATTGACACAGAGGTCAGCCAATAGTGTACAAGCTGGATGAAGACACTGAAATCCTACGTTTTATGGAATTAATGATCATGATAAAAGCCATGCCAAGCTCAGTAAACTGACAAAATGCGTTTGTCTACCTTGTCTTTTGAATACCTTAGCCTAAAAATTAGAATATGCTAATGCATCTAAAACTACTACATATAGCAATTATTATACTTACACTGCTAGTACTATCTGTAGTACACTTGTTGCTACTAATGATAATTACACAAGTGTGACAGGGGGAACTTTTACACAATCAGATTAGCAAAGTGTTAGCAATCAGTTTAGAAAAATCGAATAATGGAATCAAACACAGCTTAGAATTATGAGATGCCCATTTTGTGGGTTAGTTTTGGAACAAGAAGATGGCATGGGACCTCTGTCAACTTTTTATAGCTGCTAGGGTTCCTGCTAGGGAGATTTCCCCTCACTTTCTGTCTATGTGAGATATTCTCAGTAAAAAAGACAGTCTATTGAACTCTCCCCAACCGAGATATAGACAGCATTAAAAGGACAACATTTTTGAATTCAAGGGACAGTATGTAAGTCTATTTATAAAAAAAAATTCAATTTCTAACCAATTGAATTCAATTGTGTTAATTTTTGTTGCCTGTTTCCCTATTGTAGAAACTTTCTATCACTTCATGTTCTGAAGGGAAGTGAAGGAAAAGTGCCCCAAGTGGAACACAACCGACAATAATATTTCCAACAGAGGTTCTATCTTTTTCCCCTCTTTATCCAACACAGAATGGATAGGTTTTGCCTGGAAGTGGGCTTTTAAGACAAGACCATAAAAAAGAGAAATAATGTATATTAACTGTCTCAATATAGACAGATAGAGATAGAGATAGAGCTCTTGAAGTGGAAAATGTTTACTTAACATCTGTCTACAGAATACAGCTATGCAACAGTATTTATTGAATGCTGCATGTTTACAGCCAAAAATGCATTCTGTTCATATTCCGTGGTGGAGTGATATTTAAACAGGCAAACCAATAGATTCCAATGAATCCATTAGATACTCAGTACATTACCTAGTAAAAATGTAATAAATATTGTTTGCAAATTGATTATTTTCTTGCCTTAAAGTATCAAATTTTTCTGAAAGTTGGACTGATGTTTTAAGCCGCCGTAGCTGGCAGCAATCTTCAATTCTACTTGATGCAAAAATACGATTTGTTGCTCTTTTGTAATAAAGTATGTACCTAAGTGGCTATAACCTTAAAGAACACATAAAAGGTTTTAGTATGTACGTGTGAATACCCTTTAATTTATTCAGTCTGTTGTTGAAGAGAATTGGACCCTTTAGCACTTAAAAGGTTATGGTTTTTGTAGATGATAATGGGACATTCCCCAATTTATTATCCAACAACATTACTTTCCCCAACATTAAGCACATAATTTATGATCATTACCCAGAAGCCTTAGTCCAGACTGACCCTCCTAGTAGATGGGAAAAGAGCTTGTTTGCAGTCTGGCTAGGAAGATTTTCCCATGTAAAATTGAGGCAGGATTTATTATTAGATATATATTCTGTGGGGATAGAAAATTGCCTGTGTAACATCGCTGATGTGTGGCAATAATAGATCTGCCCATATCAAGATCTGAAATGTCACTGGCTATTGTTCCATTGTGTTTACTGGGTTTTCACTGGATATTAAAGACATTTATTTTGCTGTTCCAGAGTGATTGTAACTTAACGGCTAATGCTCCACTTTCATTATCTTTTACAATACCATTTCTTGTTGAAGTAAATGCGGGTGAATGTGACATATTGCTACACTAATATATTTTAAAAAATGTTTAATTATACAGAAACTACAAGACAATTTGTTATAGCACTTTGTTAATTCTGTCAAAGTGGTAAATGTATTGTACATGAAAAATAGCTTTAAACTCTTTTGCTTTACATTAATTTTTAAGCTCCAAAATAAAAAATATCATGCAACTCGGCCGTGTATACACAGCGGCTGACCGGGAGGTAGTTAAATAAATTGAATTAATATGATATTATATCAGGTCAGGTTATATCAGGTCCTCACAACATACTGTTGAAATTTTAGTCACAATATCCAGCGAACATTCTCTATTTTTAAAAGTCAAAATAGACGTAAAATGTTGGTGCCATTCATTCAAATCTACAAAACTCTTTCTTTGCTTATAAATAGATGAATATGGTTCAATATGGATGTGTGTAGGGGGCTGTGGTCTGTTAAGAAGTGTGCCTTTGTTCTAAGAGATCCTGATGCAGAAATCATACCATATCTAGTCCAATGAAATAATGTTGGCTTTCTGATTTTGTTTTGCAAGCAAGGGAGCCTCCGCCACATGTAGGGTTATCTAAAGCTTTTGTAAACGCAGGAATATCATGGGAAGCATTACAACCTTTTAACCTCAGAATTCATTTTATGATGACACAATATAACGGGCAGACTCTGACCTCTCCCTCACCAAAGAAGACTCACCTGGTTGGAAGGTCCACTTTTTAGTGGCTTGTTTAAACATATTCTCCATGCTCCCTACTAAGCGAGCTATTTAAAGTATGTTTAGCTGCCTGGAGGTGTCCCATAAGCAGGACATTACAGAACTATGTGGGAGCCTTAAATCATTGCACCAAGGCTTGGAAAAGGTGGAAACTACACCCCATTCTCTGGCCACAATGGTAACTTACAAAATCTGCAGGGGATCAAATAATAATTGTCCACACTGTATGCAAGTTATTGGCCATAAAAAGGGTACAGGCATTTGGGTACTGCCCTGGGAGACATGTATCAATGCAAAAAACACTTTTAAAAAATACAGTTTTTAAAGGAGCAAAGTACTGTGGGTTTTGGAGCTACGCACCCAGCTTCATCCTTCCCTTTCTGCATCCCTGGATTTTGTCTATAAACCTTCTGACGCGCTGATGTACTTTCATTGTTTATTCACCAATTTAATGATGACAATCTCCACAAAATATTTACTTTGACAACCAAACTCAAAACCGCAGTCCAGGAGAAAAATCTAAATATTCTAAGATGTTGATATAAATGTCCTTCCACTATAAAGAAAATTCCCCTACCGGTATTAACAGTGCAAAAAAGAGAAGGGAACCATGTTACATGTTTGACCTTTGTTGACTTTTGCAGGTCTATTCAGTAAAAAGTGAAGGGTTTGCACAAGGCAGAAGAAGTGAAAAATCTAGGCCACAATAGTTGATTTGGAAAAATTTTCTAATTCAGCTTACTTTCCAGTTCAGCTATGTTGTCCTAGATTGTTTACTTCTCCTGCCTTCTACAAACTCTTTACCCTTTACTTAATATCCCTGTTTGTCTTGACCCTTGATATCTGCCTTTTGGTCACAAGTTTTTAGTAACAAGCAAGTCACAGACATCAACATCCCAAAAATATGCAAGGTCCATGCAGATAATGTATGGGATTTAAATCTGAGACCCCCAGTGTTTAAAGGCAGAAGTGCTAACCACTAAGCCACAGTGCTGCCCATGATCCTATGTCTCCCAGCGCAACAGCCTCATTCTGTGAAAAGTTAGCATGACACATGTAACATTCAAATGGCTTCTCATCTTTTAGAGCATGGGACCTGACCTCTGTATTATAATGCAAATACTGACTAAGTAACAATGGCCCTAGACTCTGCATTAATCCTTTCTCCACCTGACCAATGATTAGTGAATCCACTCATCATGGGAATGAGCCAGCCAACAGTAAGACATATCGGATAAACCAGCACCAGAGACCATTGTAATTTGGTTGGTATATGCATACTAGCGGTACTAGAGTGCTCTAAAAGAAACTAGGGTTGACAACCCAGCACTTTGAAGTGTCTGCTATCAAATTCAAGTGCCTATGTACTTACTATTTAGTGCCTTCCTGTTAGCTTTAAATGTTATATCATTGTTATTGGAAACTTTGTTACTTTTAAATCACAAGTCATTGTTTTCTGTTAAATTAACTTAAATAATCCTCTTCTCATCCCTTCTAAATTTTGTAAGATAGCATAATTAGCTTTGATATTAACAATGCTATTACTCAATTTATTTACAAAGGAATATATTCATCAGTAATATATAACAATGCAAGTGACAAGATATCAATATATCATAGTACTTTGCACCTATTTTGTCTTAAGTACTCTGGTGTCAACACTGAGTTAAGAAATGCAGCAAATATATCAAATCTGTGTTTATCAGATTTTCATCTGTTTTTGTTTGCAGAGGAGCTCTCTGGGTAATAAATCTTCCTGGCTAAAAGTCTGATTCAAGTACAGCAATCTGGAATAACAAGCTTAGGTTGGAGGCAGCAGGCTCGTAAAATAAGATGTAAAAGTCAGAAACACATTCAAGGTGTGATCTCAAGTATGCCAAGGGTGTGAATGATGTGCTCTCTAACTAAAATAGGAGCAAATAGGAGCAATTGTGACAACTATTCTACTGTTAAAGTAGTTAAATAATACAAATGATATTATTAACAATATCATTTTTATAAATACTATTATCAATTACTGTTATTGGTAGAAGGGTTAGTGAAGACAACTATAAAATAATTTTGTAACAGGTGCCATAAATTAATGCATAAACTGTAAATTGAATGATGGATGAGCCCTGATGTTCAGCACAGCTATATACTGTAGGTAACCTTTCCCTTTTCTCTTATATATTGATTTGTCTTGGAGCGCCCTTTTTTGTAGATACTATTTTCATTAACCACAAGAGACAAATGTACAACTGGTGTTGTATAACCTGTCAAAATGACAAGTAATGGCAACATCAGAATTGGTTACAATCACCAACCAATTATAAAGAAAGTCAAAGATGTTACCTACAAAACAGGGAAAAATAATATATAAAAAGTATAAGAAAATGGCCTGTCTATATTATCTTTTATAGTAATATCTGGTTGATATTTTCAATTGAACTTTTTTTCTGGCTTCTCTTCCACAGATGGCTTCACGTTCCATCATAATATTTTAAAGTAACTCATGGCTTTTTCAAGTTCAGCCGTGCCTTTGAAAACAACATTCAAAAAAACCCAAAAAACTCTGGTCTACAGTGTAACTCCCCTAGCATCTACGCATTTGCCTTGTGTGATATATAGATGCCTAATGTGCTGTGCAAGGGTAGACTAGCACAAAGTTGACACTTCAGATTAGTTTCAGCATGGTGCAAACATAGATAAATTACACTCTGCGTGCTGCTGTCTGTATGGGAATTGTTCTGTTTGTTTCTCATACATCATAGCTAAAAAACAAGGATGCCAATGACAAGAGTGGCCGCTGATGGAGTCTTGATTTTCATTAAGCAATGTTAAATATAGAGTACTGGCACATAGCAGCTAATAGTGAGTGACTAGAAAATTCACAAAGGGGTCATTCAGACCGGAACACTTGTTCATTAAATTGACAAATTGTAAAAACAGCAATTTGTTCGTTAACGGCATTATTTCTTTTAGGACCAATGTATGCTCTAGGCAGAGTCACATGAGCAGTCTAATCAAGCTATTCTCACGCTTTTCCCTTCCAGTTCTAATGTTAGTCCTACCTAATAAAAAAAGGTAAAACTATATGGAGTACAGGAAAGGAAAATGTAGTAGAGTTGCTCATAAAAAAAAACAATCAGAAGGTTATTTTTTAGTACCCTATCAGTTACAAGAAATGTTAACTTGAATTAAACTGATTGCTGTGAGCAATACCTCTGCTGTACAATAAATAAAATAAGTACATCTGAAAACAGGAAAGAACTTCAGGGCATTTGTTAATAGCTGAGCATAAGCAATACAAATGAATAAAGTTTAAAAACTGTGGTTGGACTGACATGATAGGGGACACAATTCATCTTTCTGATTCTGCAATTCAACATGTTATGCCCCTTCTCCTCCTTTAGCCTCTTCACCAGACAGTGAATCAGCTTCATGACCTCTGTTCAGTGAATATGAGATGACCTACAAAAAATATATCTGGTCCAGGAAATATTAATGCTACCCAGAAAGTAGCAGAGTGATCCGACTAACCACTGTGCATAGTTGGCCCAAATTACTTATCTGTGGCATGTTAAACAGTAAACATCTATGTATTCTATTGTCTATATATTTACTCAAGAATTTGATTAATACAGTATACTCAGGAAAAACCAAAATCATATTACAATCCATATTCCATCTTCCTATAGAAACAGATTTAATAAGTTGTATAGCTTATTCTCTCAAGGACCCATGCAAGTATGCAAAATCTAATTCCAGCACCCCATGAATATGCAGCCCGTCTCAGCTGAAGAGCCGATAGCCGACTGCGAAGTCAGGCCAGTTCTCCAGGAAAATATAATGTATGATTTACAATTGAGGAGCTTCCTTTGATTTTATTATAATTACAATTTCTAAACATTTAAACTGTCATCTTATAGAGGCACGAAAGCAGTGTCTTCAAAGCAAAATATTTTTTTCTGTTGAAAATCTTCTGTTTTTCTGTCCTTAACCAAATATAGTGACCTATATTTTGGTATTAAATGAATCTGTTATTTGTACCTGACCAATATTTTCAAGTTATCCACCCTATTTCAGACTCCTTTTGGGTATGTACATTAATTTTTTTGGTCTTAGCATTTAGTGTGCCTGCACAATTGCTGCTTCTGGTTCTACTACTTGCTTTGTGGCATGAATAGCCATTTTTAGCTCTCTGTCTATGTTTTAAATTGGCCAGTCTGACACCACTATAATTGGGGTTGTGGTTCAATGCCTCACACTGTCTGATTGAGGTTTATACCATTATGGGTCTGCATTTGCATTATTTTCTGACCTGTTTTTCCCTTGATATCGTTTGCCTTTTTTTTTGGTAACAGCTAGATTAGCTTTCACACTATGCAGCCAATCCTTTTTGTAAAATACCTGACTAAGCTTTTTATTTAAGGACTTGTTTCCTTAAAGGAGAACTATGGGGTCAGGGCTTTTCCCCATAGTTCTCCTAAGGGTCACGGGAGAACACAAACTAGCGTTCTCCCATGACCAAAAGCTCAGTATACCGCGAGCCACTCGAGAAGTGACGGTATGTGTTCGCTCACTTCCCGATCTACTGAGCCGACCTGTGTCAGTTTCATTGTCACAGGTCGGCTCAGATTATGAGGCTGAGTGAAAATCACCCGCCTCATAATTCTCCTTCAAATAAAACAAGTAAACCTACTTTAAACTTAGTAAAAAGAACTGATTGGACATATACGGTATAGTTGCTACCAAATCCTATTTGTGGTTTAGTTTTAGTAAAACTATTTTTTAGTTCAGTCTGCAGGTAGTTATGATTTTTTGAAACATGCTTTTTGTCTTCGATGAGCAGAACCTCCACAGAAAAGTGTTTTTCTAGTCAAGTGTTTTCATGTGCCTATTGCAGAACATCATTCCATGTAGAACGTAGAAAGTATATGCAGAAATCAGGAAGAGAGAAAACTCCATGTGTGAGATTCAATGCAAAATGTGTCAGGTAGACTGTACAGTAAAGTTTCCTAATATCCTAGTAATGTATATAACTGATCAAGTCAGGGTTTTTTTTCCCATTAAAAGTGGTGTTACATTTTAGGTTGTTCATTTTACAAGACTTTCCATGCTAAATCTGATTACTATTTTTTATGTTCAAATCCTGCCAAGAGCAAACATTGTTATATTCAAACAAGCTTCCACAGAATCCAGAGATTCTCATCTCTACTTATCTTCTAGATCCATCTACTAACATTCTAATTCATGCAGAAACAGAGAAACTTATTTTTCCTCCTTAAAAACATGAGACACTTGCAGGGTTATTCACTAAAGGGTGAAGAGTTTGGAGAAGGCAGGAGAAGTGAACAAGCTAGGCCATAATAGCTTATTTGGAAAAATTCTCCAATAAAGCTCACTTTCCAGTTCAGCTATGTTGTCCTAGATTGTTCACTTCTCCTGCCTTCTCCAAACTCTTCACCCTTTTGTGAATAACACTGTTAATAAAAATCAATGATGGGTTTGCAATGAAAAAGTGCATCTGAATGAAACCGTCTGTGAATCCTGATTTGCAAAATGTACTCATGGTGATCATATACCTGGTTCTTCATCACATGAGTATGGGTGGATAATCTAGATGAAGCTGTCTCCTCACAAGCAGATATAGTGGAAAAAGAAGGCATTATAAAAGCTTTGAATAAACTACAGTTAGGTCTAGACATCTCAGGAGCAGTTATTTTAAAGGTTTAATGCTCTGCCAGATCTGTGCTTTATGCAGTTTAAAGCTATTGCCTGCAAAATGTTCATCAAATTATATATTGGTGTTCTTAGATCTTCAACTGTTATTTTAAGTTCTAAAATAATTTGTTGTTGGTGCCAAATAGGATATAGAGGTCTGGCTGTATAAGTCTGTCTCAAATATGTGCCTTTAATAATTGCTTTAACCAGTTGACATCTGCTGTGTTAAACCCCCTTCCCATCCAGGCCATTTTTCAGTATTCAGCACTGCGGTACTTTGACTGACATTTATTCCGTCATGCAACGCTGTACTGAAATGAATTTTATACCCTTTTTTGGGGACAGATAGAGCTTTCTTTTACCAGCTAACCAGGGACACTGATCTACAGACAGCAAACTCTCCCGGGCACTTCTGGAGTCTCCCGCTCCCGGCCGCCAAGGAGAGAAACACTGCTTTTTAATCTTTTTTTCTTTATTCTGACACGAAGCCGTGTCAGAATAGAAAAAAAAATTTGGGCCATAGGAATGCTTTGCTAGATTCCCATTGGCTATTTCAATTTGCATAAGCCAATAGCAAACTAGCATTGCACCCGCCCTCTGCTGCAGTTCTCCATCAGGTCCCCACTACTGCTAGTTTGCTATTGGCTATTGCAAATTTAAATAGCCAATAGCAATGCTAGATTTTTTTTGACGGCAGCAGAACCACCGGCCAATAGAAAACTGTTGGGCGGAGTTAGCTGTTATTGCTAGCTCCGCAAAATCGTTTTCTATTTTTTTTTTTTACTTTTTATACTATTTTTCTGTTCTGCTCAGTACCACAGAGGGACCGAGCAAAACAGCCGAATGCCGCTCAGTGGCATTCGGCTATTCACTCACTGCTGTTCGGCATCTATAAGAATAGACCGAACAGCAGCGAGCAGCCTGTGGGAGGTTTGGCTTAGCCGATCCAGATGTTGGATCGGCTGACTCGAACTCCTTCGGCACTTAGGGTCAGCCAAACATGCTGAGCATGTTCGGCCGACCCGAAGCCACCCGATGTACGGCTGATTTCAGCCGATATACAGCTGAAATCAGCCGTACCAGCCTGAAGTGAATAGCCGAACAGCGCTCGGCTCACTTCGCTTTAGGTTGTTCATTCACTCGGCTGTCTACGTCAGCTTAGTGAATAAACCCCCATGTTTTCTGTTACACCTGGAACTGACTGTTGAACAACATCTTCAAAAGTACAATTTTCTACATTATCCACCCTGTCTTTTAGCAAGCGACACATGCTTGACTGTTTGTATCCTCTGTTTTGTCATGTTATACTATATTTGCATGTTAAGAACTTTATTGAAGATGCTTCTCTGAAAAGAAAACTTATTTTACATTGAAATTGTCTTTAAAACTGTACTTTATATGTTCACACTCTTTGATCCGACTAAACACAGTCCTTTATGGCCCCTAATGCTAAAGGGAATCTTTTTACACCATATCTATATCCATATAACCATGTCCTCTCAGTATCTCACAGATCCAAAATCTTAAATGTGAGATGAACAATTTAATTTACACACAGGGTGTCACTCATGTTTTGATCCATATATATTCACATATTTTCATATTTATCTCAAACCTTTAGCGCTGTGACAACACTTTACAATTTAATAGGATTCACTTTAAATTACACCTATTTGCTGAATGCAATTATCCAAAATCATTTGGTATTGTGAACATGTTTTGTTCCTAATGACATTTGAAGGCATTTCCATGCTTAGATCTGCCAGTTAGGAGGCAATGGACTTAATTTACTATAGACAAAGCAGCTGTTCCCTTTTCAAGGGCATTTTCACTTTTTTACTTTGCACTGCATTTTCAAGCTTAGTGAATGAGGTGAGGCTTTGCTGACTTCCATCATCCAATCAAGCACAAGTAAAAATACAGTTTTTTAAATCTTTTCTTTGTACATGGTTCGGTATTCTTAACAAAGTACATTTTTACCACATTTACTAAGCTAAGGAAATTC